>NC_051120.1:2864914-3073914 GCF_014839805.1 Manduca sexta | reverse complement strand
TTTAGAAAAATATAAAAGCACGCAATAATTATAAATTATTACATCGATTGAAGAAATCTTGCACAGATAAATGTCTTGAATATGATTTACATCAACAACCTTTATGAGGATTTTCATACGTCTTATGATGTTAGCATTAACATCTCTTGTTTCAAACTGAGTTTGAGTTTCTTTTTTTATGTTTAGCGGCCTTATATTGACTTATGGGTCAGCCCTGCGTCCGGCCGGGTCGCCGGGCGTGGCGGGCAGATGGCTCGATGGCGCGTTCGGCCTGTTTACCTGCCCGCTGCTCAAACAACCAGTGCACTCAACTTGCTCCACTTACCATCGCAATGTCTCGTAGGCTGTATTGTGCGTTAAGTTTTTTGTTTTTACAGATTTTTAATTTGATTAAGAACACGTTGAAATCTTTTCTAAGATTTAATTAGGGTAGAGTGTGTAACGTATTGTAATATTTGTCGAAGTATGGATGTGATAGTTTAGTTTCTGCTAATCCCTTTAAGGATGAGTATGAAATTTGACTAGGCATAAAGTTTAATTTTTTTAGTAACGAATTTAAAAAAAAAACGGTCTGCCTTGGTTATAATATATATGTAATCAAAATGAAAACCGGCCAGAGGTAATAACGTCTGACGAGATTTTAAAATTTAAAAGTTTACAGCATTTGCAATTGTCGCGTTATGAAATGCATATTGCGTTTTCAGGTCCTAAAAGCGACATTTATATAGCCCTTATTTCTTGTATGCATAAATTTGTAAACAATATTTTTTGGCAGAAACAGTATTTATTACCTGTCAATTTTGGTTTACACTTTCATGCATACTTATAATTTAAAAATAAGAACAATCTCTTTGAATGCATCTGAGTGAATGATAACTTCCGTGAAACTATATTTCTTACTCTAAATTTATTATACCAAAACCTATTTACGTCAGCTACTATTTAAAAATTCAATTTGCAGCCAATAAACGCAATACTTGTAAAATAAGTTCAATAACCTTGACCTTTCAGTTCCACCTGTTTGCACTTGACCCCGCGTATGATCAACGGAATCTGCAAGGATAGAGGTCTTAGAGGGGCAGGTAAGGGGCCAGGGAGGGCGTCCAGTGCCCGTGATTTAATGCCCTCTCGCTAATTATGGCTTGTTCAAATTGTAGCTTTCTCACGGGCTAAAGGTAGGACGGGTTGCACCGTACAGATGCTAATTTGAGTAGTTTATTGGTTAATTATCGGTTAGGAAGTTATTTAAGAGTTCGTTAATGAAAATGTGTATTATATTTCATATAGGTTTAATTTGTTTTTTATTGTTACAACTATGAATGATGATAAAAATCATAATAAATACCACATGAATTGGTGGGAGATCCGGTCTGTAATGATTATATCGTTTTTAATATTAAGTAAAGGTTTTTTTAAATTATATTATATATTATAATTTGAAAACTTAAATGAAGTTCAAATAAAGAAAAACTAAAAAGGCGTATCTCTGATCATTTTCACAATTAATATGATACGGATTTATTTGACTTAATCCGAGTTTAATCTCGGATTTCGCGTTTGGTGCAACCTTATCAAGATGCGTCCGTCCACAGGGTAACTTACAGTATTCGCTATACTTATTTTGTCTGCTTCAACCTGTTACCCGGTCAACCTTCGAGCTTATTCTTTCTTTTCTTTCTCCCATTTTATTGTATATAGCTATCTCTTTCTAGGGATCTCGGGTCAGGCCAGAGCACATTACCGTAATGATACTTAAACACATATTTAAGTAAAGATTCTTTTTGCTTAAAAAGATATGCGTCTGAGTTGTACTGGTTTATGAATTTTGATACGCGATATGGTATTGAGATGGTTTTATGTTTCTTTATTAATTTGATGTTCTGTGTACAGGACAGCCTTCCATGTCGTCGACGTGGGTGAATACTGAAAATAAATATATATTTTTTTAATTAAACGGCCTCTTTAATACTAAGAACCTATTTAGAGATATATGTGAATATCCCAGAAGACAAACCAACGATAAAAAATATATTGCAATATTGTATTAGGTATAAAGTAACTATAAAGATATTGTACAAATAATGAGAAGATAAATAAAATAAAAAAATAGAAACATTCGTCCAAAAACATCGAGACCTTAATTAGGTTGAAAATGTTACCTTGATTAGTATCGCAGGCAAATTCCAGTAAATCGCAGAGATCCAGAAAGGTCCTCTTCTCGTCGCCCATCCTGCCGCAGATCGGTATTGTGTCGTGCACGCACGTATCCGCCAACGCGCAGAATTGATCTATTTTGTTCTATAATAGAATTCAAATTAGAATAAAAATATAATATTTTTTTAATAAAATAGAGAAAAATAAATTTAAAACTTTGTGTAAACTTAGATTAAGTACTGTATAAATGTATGTTACTGTTTGTTTTCCCTGTATAATAAAATAAAAAAAAAATAGAAAATAAAATTGTATTATATTATAAGTATATATATTTTTAAATGAAATCCTATGTCTTTATTTTATCACTTCAAGGTATTAATAGATAGTATTTTTTGTATAAACTTAGATTAAGTATTGCATGTTACCGTTTGCTTTTTTGTATAAATAAAATAAAAAAATAAAAAATAGTATTCAAATATATTATAATACGTATATATTTTTTTTATAAAATCCTATCCCTTTATTCTATCACCTTAAGGTATTAATATATAGAATAAATTAGATAGAAGTATTGCTGTCTGCGCTTATTTTTGGAAATTGTTTTTTGCAGTTGAATGACGAAAAAAGCAAACCATTCGCCTAGCGGTAAACGATACGACCGCCCATAAACAGTAGCAACACCATACAGTACTTTGAATTACAAAGCACTGCGTAGCACTCCACTGCGCTCAACCTGAGACAGTGACTTCGAGGCGAACAAAGACCTACCCAGATTCTCACATACGAAAGACCTCCTATCAGTTGGTATGTTCCACTGCTGGCAAAAAGCCTCTCCTTCTTTTAATGACTCCATCTACATGCATCCAAGTACACGTTTTAAGTAATAACTGTAAAAGATGTTTCGTTTTAAGAGCCACTGGTTAGAGTTGTACCTGTTAGTATTAAGAAATTTATTAAGTGGATTCTTACGGACGGTGTTGAAGCGTAGCTGGGCAGGTGGCAGTGGATACGGAGAATTATAAATAACCACAATATATCTGTAATAAAACAAAAAACAACTTACAACTTATTATCTCTGAATAAGAGTACTCTTAATTCTAACGAATCAAACTAGTACATAATAGTTGGGGATTAATTTTATGAACAAGGAAAGGTTCAAGGAACTGACAGCCAGTTTCAGTAATTGAGAGACACCTGAAGAAGTAGAAATAATTTTAGTCATCGATTACTTATTATCCATTAAATATGATTAAATATTATTAAGTAATGTTAGAAATTTTAAATATTTATGTTTATGGACGGCGCTGATTACTTAATAAATAGTTTCTGGCGTCTTCTATTTAAAAAATAAAAAAAATATATTTATAAATTACTAGCTAATAAATATTTTCCCTGGATAAAAAGCCAATAGCGCTCAGGAATAATGTAGCTTCCTATTAGTAAAAAAAATAAAATGGGTTTAGTAGTTCCTTCCATTAGCGCGTTCAAATAAACTCTTTAGTTTTAAATATTAGTATAGATTATATTAACTATAGAATATAGATTATATTAGGTCAGTGATCGAGAGGCCTCCGCGACGCGACGTCCTCTTAGCACTCGCCCCTGAGGATGACCTACTTAGGTCGAAACTGGTCAACGATTCCGACTACTTTTTAAACGTGAGTAAAACCATGTTGTTTTCGACTAATAGGTTATATTAATAACAGAAATCTTAGTTATTCCTTCTTGAACGTTTAAAATGGCCTCATTTGGCAAGAGGAATGTGCCGTTAAGAAAATGTCACTCACAGTAATGGAGCAGTTTAACCCACATTCCGGCGAGGTGTATATAACAGGCATATTGTTCTACGTCGAAGATTAATGTTTGTGTGGCGGACAAGTGTCACATGAGCAGGGGACGGCAACTTTTGGCATGGTTAATTTACAATTATTGAATAACGGGAGTTGTGTTAAATTGTTTTTCAAACTACAGTATTGAAAAAGATGAAAAATGCTAGGCTCTTTCTGATCATTGAATTATTCTTAGATTACGAAATAGTATGTTCGTTAGATACTTTAAATCGGATGAAAGTTTTAACATTCAACCTAGTCTTGAGATTATCATGTTTTCTATTTATTAGTATTGATTATTCATTTTTAAATGACGATGTACGATTCTACTTTGATTTGCTGTCATCTAAAAAAGACTTGTACGCCCAGACTGCCAGTTACTAAATATTACTGGCCCTTTATCAGAATTAAAAATCATTCCACGAACATTCGTGATCATATGCCTTGTACATAAACCGCATATTGCAATGAATTTAAATTATCTTATATTCCAAAGAAAATGTTCACAACCCCTGATATTTTAGTACGCTGCGTAGATAATTTTGCGCATAAAGTCCATGTTTTAGCATAATTTCCGGCGCATAGGCATTAGTTTGGATTTATCAAAGTAAACAATTCCTTGTAATGTCGGGCTAGATTACATTCGCTCGTTGTTTTCGCATGTTGTGCGTTATGATATTTAGAAAAGTATTTACTAGTAAGTAAATGTTACTTGTCTTCTATTATTTTTACATCTGATTAATTTTATTTTCATACAATATCTGTTTTTGGTGTATTATTTATTAGACATACATACACACCTACATATATTTTATTACTGAAGGGATAGACAGAGGCGCAACTGGTGTACCCATTTTCTTCTGTATGTATTCCGTCTCATGATGTGATAACGGACGAGCCTATCATCATATCGGGCACAAATTCCAGAATCGCTTATACTGAGTCGAATAACACAATATAACTTTGCCCCGACCCGGACATCGAACCCGAGAACTCAGCATTTCAGTTGTACCGTAATACAACTGAAGCAAGCATTAATAAACATATTGTAACTAATTTATTTGTATGATTTGTTTCAGGTTTAATTATTTTAGGTCTTGCTGCGGAAGTTTGGTCACATGTTGAGATAGAGGCTGAAGATTACTTCTTTCCCTTAGAGCCAGTATGTATACAGGGTTTTGGAGCAACATTTTTAAATTAAATAAATATTTTAAGCTTATTTAGTACTTACTTATACAAAGAGCTCACTTTTGAATTCTCCATAATATTTTATTTTATAATCATTTTTGAACCATTTCGATTGATTTATCAATTAGATGAAACTTATAGTGGCATAGATGGTTGACATAAAGGCTTGTTAGCCAAAAAAATATTATGTAACAAATAAAATATTTCTCAGGTAATCAATTTCTGCAAAATGGCGGATCAGTGTCAACACGACTTCGTTCCTATTTGCGGACAGGACTCGCTCGGAATCACTCGAATGTTCAATGACAATTGCGATTTATACGAATATAATTGCGACGAGAAGAAACGTAAGTTCAATTATAGATTATTTCATCCACGAAGACGCGCGCCACTACTATCTCTTACTGATTACAGTGTGCGTGAGCAGTATGAATACATACGCATACTACTATGGATAGCGTCGGGTTAAGTGCTTGGATAAGTTCCTTTAACGAAGGATAGCGTCGGGGAAGTATTTGAATCTTTTCCCTTACCCCGCGACACCTCGCAACGTCAACGCTAAAAAGGTAGTGGGGCGCGTCTTTGTGGATGGTATTACGTATGTTTCATGTTTAGTTGCACTTATTTTTTCGAAGGGGTGGGTAGATAGTGATAGCGATAGTGGGCATCTTGGACACCCACTATCGTCGAAATTACGACTTTCTCGTGTGACAGATTCCAAATCATTAACTTAAATGTGATTTTACAAATAAAAAAATGATTTAAGTTAGAGATTGTTTAACTATCAAATAAAAATTATCTACCAAATAAATTATGACCTGCTTGAAGGATATTAAGTGTATTATTATTATAATATTTAATTCAGCAAATGTGATTTATTATTTGTTTCTATTGTATGCTTTAGAGCACGTCTGCCAGCCTCTTCTAGTAATAATGCGTTATGTGGGTGAATTATTTACATATCTGCCTTTATTATTAGATAGCAAAACATATTTTTTTTTAAAAAGTGTGTTAGATCTTTTCGATTTTTTGTAAAAAAAAGATAGTGTTGTTTCAAAATTGGAAATATATTTTTTTTATTGTTTTTTTTTTCAGAATACCGTCACGTCAAAATGGATGTCTGCAAATACGAAGCAGCAGCGGCCGAGAGAACAATATAACTATAAATTAACTATGTTTCTTTATGTATTACATTCAATGCCTGTCCTTTTGGGATATTTGTTGTATAATTTTAAGATAAATAAAGTTTTTTTTCGGCACTATATAATAATTAGTAAAAAAAAGAGTAATTCAAAATATACGTATACATAATTTTACACGAAAATATTCGATAACAATCTATAGATGCAAATGAATACATATTTTGTTTTAAAATAGGCGGCAAACAAGCAATTTGAGCAATTATACGTAGTCTACTAATTTTCGGATTTTATACCATACATGTGATAAAAAACATTACTTCTTGTCAAATTTTATGATTATAGGTCAACGGGAATTACAGATTTTGGTTCACTTGTAAAATATGCAACATAAACGATCAAATCTTTTGATCACGTTGATTGACAAGTTTAATTTTTTGACAGCAAAAAGAGACTTTATTACTTGATATAAATTTATTGATAACTCAACACATTTTCGAGAAAAATGGTCTTGACAGACAGACGGACGAACAATAAAGTGATACTATAAACGATCCTTTTGAGGAACGGAACCCTAAAAACAAAATATATTGCACGACCAGATACACAAATGAACGGACTAATAAGTGCGAAGGGGTATTTCAACCACAAAAATCATATTTTGTGGTGGCAAAGTGTGGTATATTGAGACAAATAACGAAACGCACAGAAGTTGTAATATAAATCATTGTGCCGCACTGTCCCGAGCTGTGAACGCAAACACAACACCGTAGCAAACTTGACATGTTTGACGTTCTGTACTCATGCGCACACAAATGTTATATAAAATATTGTTTACTATAGAATTCCTAGTTGAAGATGCAATGAAGAGAAACCGGTGAAGACAAATAATTCGCTCTAAATGCGATACATCCAGTGATGACCGACTCTGTAGTCGGTCCCACATGACAGGAACGTGGTCATGAGTGGTCAGAGAGAGTCTATAGAATTCCGCTAAATAATATTTGATGAATTACTTTTTCGAGGATATAGAATAGATATAATTTGTCGGGGCTTGGATCTCCCAGAGGTAATTAACGTCAGGCAAGCAAACGGTCGTAGAAACAGCCAAAATTTCTTAACCATACGTCAAAGATATATTGCACCGGCAACATTGGAACAAGGACATATAAAGGAACAGATGATGAGTTATTGAACAAATATCAATAATCAGAATTTCTGTAACATACATATTATAATACGTAATAAAAAATATGATAAGATAAAAAAAAAATAAGTACAACAATTAAAAGGTATACCTTTCGATATCCACATATTAATATTTATAAATAAAAACGTATTTTCTGCCCAACTGTACGGTGTACAGAACACAGCGGTGTCTACGTACGCTGCTACATATTCCTAGAATTATTTATGTAAATAGTTAGAAAATGTTATCTAATTTATTTATTACCCATACGGCGAGCTCTTGCCACGTGTACACTTACTGTGGCGATATTTAACTTATTCTCGCTATAATTGAATGGTTAAGTTATGAAAAGGTATGGATTTGAAAGTTGTTTTGTTATATACAAGTCTGTAATTTACGGAAATTGTACTTTTAATTACTTATGCTTTATGTTATCGACTATACATTATTAATTAAAATATTGTACAACATTTGATAAGGATTTTATTGGTTATACATATATGTATTATATTTCGTAATATCAAATTTATTTAAATAACAACAATACTATTTTAAGCGTATTTTATTGTAACACCAAATAATATGTATACTCTTAGTATAGTCCTATAATAACGATAATACTACTTACTTACTTATAAGTATAATCCGTGGAAGTTAGGTGTATTTTATGCATCTGCTTAAACGTGATATAACATACTATGTACCTAATTTATATGTACAATTGTTTATTTTCCTTAATAAATAAAACAATAAAAAGCAACATAAAACTAAAATAACCCTTAAATCTATGTGAAGTTAAATATATTTTTAAACGACATTTAAACATAGATTAATAAACTAACAATCGTGTACAAACCAACAATAACACAGATAAACAATAAATTCGATATATTAGAACTTACACGGTGACATTAAAGCGAAAATCCGCTAACATCGTCATTTAAGCTTAACATTTTGCAGCAAGTTAGTGTTAGGAGTGCTCGTAAAGATTTAGACCGAATGTCACACCCTGAACAGATACAGGCGGTTTATAGCTAGTTTAGATCTTGTGACAAGCCTGAATAGTGATGAGATTTCGTGCTACGGGCCTATTTGTCGATGGTGTGTTTTAAGCGTAAGTGTTGAAACTGTATAGTAGCAAAGAGTATAAACCAAACAATAACAACCAATGTGAGCTAGTATTGGCAGTATGCCGCTTAAAAATTAAGAAATTATATACTTCTCTTTTGTCGTTGTCTAGTCTTTACTGTTCTCAATAAATCAATTGATAGTTTTACAATCCTAAGTTCTTTCATAATCCATCAGTAAGCTAGTATTAAATATGATTTTATCTTTCTAATTGATGTCATCAATATTATCAGCCATAATACAGCTAAATATGGGTGAAAGATTTCTAGACGGACTTCTCAACTGTTGACTTGTTTCTGTAACTTTAATCATGTCGGCTATTATGTTGTCTTTCCTGTGTTGTCAATTACTCTAAATTATTGAGTTAAATAATAAGGTTAAGATAGAGTTTGTTTAAAAATAATATAGAAAGAGAATCAATGTACTTTATGTATTGATAGATTAAATTATGACTGCTTATAATATAAATCCAATGCATTTATGTCCAGTAAGTTTATTACTAGCCATACAATTTTATACAAATTTCAAATTCTCAATGATTTCCCAGAAAATATTCTAAATTGTATATAGAAAGTAGTACCAAAAATTTGTTTTTTGTAACAATACCTAATAATAAAAAATATTAATAAACAGAAAAGTGGCTCCAGTAATAAAAATCAACATAATTTTCATAATGTTGTCTTACATTTACGCCAATGTTAGACTTTGAAATGTATTTTTCGAATTTTATCGCGGTTTTCTTATATTATGATTTTTTCCCGTCGTTTCGAAGACTTAGAACCTTCTATGGTTGGGTGTGGTCAGTTACAATCCGCAAAAAAACGAAAAATAGTTTAACTACAATAATTTTATAATTTAATACCATAAAACACCGTGGTTGCCGATACCTGGCGAATGCGTCTTCATAAAGATAACGCGAGCCACCCGGGCACGATTGCACAATACTCAATTAATAACGCGGTTGATACGCGAGCGTTAACGTTTACGTACCGAGAGACGGCACATTGTTTTATATCGGATAAAACAGCACTTCGCTTGATGGATGGGGTTTACGTTTATGTGTATTTTTTACGTAATTATGACTTCGGGCGTTGAGGAAGTGTGTTTTTGCGAATTATATGACGCTTTTACTCGAGGTAGGTTGAGGTGTGCACAGTGAAGTTTATTAAGTTTATTTGTTGAGTTTTAAAATTATTTATTTATCGAATCGAATTCAAAATACTCCAAATATGTTGCTATCCTCGCATAAATATATAAATAAATATGTATGGATATTTCACACCATTTTATAATCTCATTTTACGCGTATTTAGGCTTTTAAATTCTAGGTTTTACGTCACTCATATATTTCTAAGCTCGGTAAATTGACAAAAGCATTTGGGATGCCGAATACTACATTGTATTCAACAAGCGACGAATCGATTAAAGGATGTACTGTACAAAAACATAACATTTAGGGTACCGAATAAGACTTTTTTATGTATGTCAATGTACACATGACTTGGTCCGAGTCGTGTATTAGTGAGTCGGTGCGGCGGACTGGCCTTTTCATTCATTTGTTCCTGACTGTCCACCACACAGAGCGCGACGCGATTCATTTGCGTATTTTAATCGCATAGCCCAAACTTTTACGCACGCTATTCATATTTTTAATATAATATTTATTATAAAAAAACATGCCTTATTCATCACGTAGGCGAACATAGTTGCACTTATGATAAGTCAAGGTAGATGAGAATATTTAATTATTACTTAATTAAATGAGCTTGTATAAACAAAGACAATTTATATTGAAAATAAAATAAATGAAAAATATAGTAAACAAAGAAGCCATCTCGGGCCTGCAGGAAAGAAGAAATAAAATGATGTATATATGTAATTTTAAATAAACAATAAGGGAGAAACGCGTCGCGATCTCACCGGTGAGGACAATAAAAGCCCTAACGTTGCTAACCTACCAGCCTTTCACTAACTACCTAAGCGACGACTATTACTATTTTTGCATTTGATATTATCATAATTTTTGATGAAATAAAATCTTTGTTACAATTCCCGGACCTCCCATTGCGACGCTCGCGCAACAAACACTAATAATAAACAAGCGAAGTTAACCAGCCGTATCTCGCCTAAATTGTGTGCTTATACACAGATTGGACCATTTGCTATTAATTTGTAAAGAGCATCGGCACTGACTTTAAGCTGTTCGGATAAGATTGGTCGAGTTGTGTTGCCGATATTGTTGTTTATAGTACAATAAGGTTTTGTTACTTTAATTTGGTATTTGCTTCGTAAATACCCTTCGTTGCCGCTTTAGATTATTGTGGGTTTATTAGGTGTTTGGTTTCGATATTGTGTGATTGAAAGTGTTTGATAGGTTTTATCTTCTTAGTCGAGTACGATTGACAGAGTGGTTGTGGTTGTCGTGTTGGTGATGTACGGATAGTTGTCAGCTTAGTCAGTCTTCTGGGTGATGTTTGGCGATCTGCTAATGCTTCATTTTTTTATACGGGCAATGTGTCGCCGCTGCACCTGATGGTAGGTGGAGTGGGGTCAAATCGAATCTACTGACGAGAGATGATTACCCTTCGGCAGTCGACACAATTATGCCGGCCTGTTGGAACCGGATATATACAGGCTGATCGCGGAACGCGACACACGTGGGCCACTATGGCAGGTTTACGTGGCTCTCTATGGCCTCTATTACCTTGTGTACGGTGGTCACTATCCGGGTGGATATTATATATATCCTACACCAAGCAGAACCAAATTTTTAAATTTCTTAAAACTGCGTGGCACTGGCCTGCGCTCATCACTATTACTTTCATATTAAGTTCAACATTAATATGTTCACTAGTGATTTTTCTTATAACATAATTTTTATGAATTATCAAATACGTATTGATTGATTAATGTAAGTATTTTTACTAATTACTTGTAATCCCAATTTTCAATATAAATCATTATCCGGAAAACTCGTCAAATATTATATAATAGCCACTTATAAGTTATAATGCACATACCAAAGTTGATGTTACAGATACGTGTTTGCACAGATGCCGCGCACCCGCCATGCCTATTACCGACTGAGTGATAATGCGTCTGAGGGAAACGCCGAATTTTACCTTACTACGGGTGACATTTGGATGTATATAGAGATGATACATGTAAGTCTTTATTTGAAGATTTATGCGAGTTATGAATTAATGTCGATGTAGTTCTGGGGGTTTTGTTTTGAGAGATAAATATATTAGGTAGCAGTGGCGAAGGGTGAATTTCAAAAGGTAACCGGATCAAACAAAAGTGTCTAAGTAAACATATCACGGTCAATATAACAGAAAACGAAAACTAAGACAAACGTTAATAAACCAAAAAGGGAAGCCGGTAGGAATCGGATTGTTTGGACGTTTCGCCACTGTTAGGTAGGCTATTTAAATATTTATGTACTGTACTGAAAGATAATAGTATAGTTAGTTGATTCTTAAAAACAAATATTTCATAATGCAATTCAAAGTTCTTTTTAGATGACGATAAACTTGCTTGTGACCTCGTTTATTTAATTTAAAAAGTGACTTCAATAAATGACTTATATTCCCGCCCAAATAAGTCAAAGTGCAACCTTATAATAATAACTTACTCTGTTTTGACTTGTTTCCGACTCAGGGGTTGCTTGTAACCGCTCTGTGTGTTATATCATATTTGCTCCTATTTTCGTTTGCGGTACAATTTGTTCAAGTAGGCTCATTTGGGCTCTATTTTTTTTATAAACAAGAAAGGGACGGCAAGAAGTCGCAGTTTGGTGCCTGTATTTACACAAAATCTCGGAGAAGGTCTTCTGATCGGGTTAAAGTCTTCCAAATATTTACAAAGTCAAAATGGAAAGGTTATGTCAAAACGGAGTACAGTAGCATATTTATTGTAGTTTGTGTGCGTTTATACAGAAATGATACGGTCTTGGTGTGAAAACGGTTTTGTTTGGTGTGTCAATATCATATTCCCGGTAAATATAGTAGCGTAGTTTCTGTATATTGTTATTATGAAATCAAGTTGGTTTGTAAGAAACGAAGTGAAACCTATGGTATTGAATCATTTTTAGACTGGCCAACATTTAAAATGAAGTTGGTTTGTAAGTAACGAAGTGAACCATATGATTTCGGGATACATTTTTACACTGGGCAACGTTTAAAAATCAAACAGGTTTAAAAGAAATGAAGTGAAATATATTATTTTGAGTAATTTTTTTTTAGACTAGGCAACATTATTCGTGCAGCTTCTTACTTTAGCGACGCCGATATAAAATGGCATATAAATAATAAATTATTATTCTGGGATGTATATTGTCTTTTCGCAAATTTTCGAGGATTTTCTAAAGAACCGAGGTACTGGTTACAGCCATAATTGTAAAACACCCCTTAGATAAGTATAATATAATGGTTTCGATTTTTGGAACGAGTTATTTGGTAACCGTATTGTTTATAAAGGTCTTAGGAACACGCTGGATGCAGGCCGCTGTCGACAGGTCCGTCTGGAAATCTTTAGGGGAGGCCTATGTTCAGCAGTGGACTTTATGTGGATGATGATGATATTGTTATGAACATTCTCTCAAATATTAATTCGTCCTGTATAAGTTTTAACACAAAAACATCTTTAATAAAAATATTTCAATGTTTATCATTCGCATAAAAATAAATCATTATGGCTATTTTTTACATAAATTATTACTATTTATCAAGGAGGTTATTTCAAGTCATTAATATTCTGTGACAGTAAAGCACGATTTCTAGTAAATATATAGAATAAAGCTTGAAACGGTGCCAGAGCTTTGTTGTATGAATAAAGCTAATTTATAAGGACACTAGGTGCAATGTAATCTTAAATGTAGATTTACTATACAGTTTTCAGTATCTGCATCACTATTTATGTACGGATGGTGTGAGTCATAAACTTAGAGAGTTTAACCATACATCCAGTATGGTTAATTATAAGTTTTGCTGGTGGTAGGAGTATGTAGTGTTACTAACTTAATTCTTAAATAAGAATACAAGTGTAACTGATTCAATCCATCACACTGCATCATTGAGGGATACGGAAATATTCAATATTGAAAATAAAATTTATTTTTTGATTTTCCGGTTAGCATAATTAACCTAGAATAGAAGGTAAACTTACTTGGTTTATATTGCTTCTATACTAACCAAGAAAACTTTTAGAAAATACTTTAAAATGACATTGTAAACTGTGTCTATCATAAGATTTGTTGGTGTTAAGATATATTTCGTATCCGCCCAGATAGCGACCACCGCACATAAGGTGTTAAAACCCGCCATAGTGGCTCACGCAAGTGTGTGTTCTGAGAACAACAGGCCGGCATAATTGTGTCTGCCGAGGGGTAGTCATCTCTAGTTAGACATTCTTAGTAAATCCATATAAAATATAACTAATCTGAAGAATATTTTACAAAGTTAAGATTTTAGTTAGTTTATTCAGTTTAGTTTTTTTATACATTGTGGTTATTGGAGCTTATTACTTGCCATTTGATACACATAAAAATTACTGTGTACTTTTACCTTATCTTTGAAATTAACATCCTGTATTTCCATAAATAAATTTACAACAAAAATCGCTACCAACTTATCATTCACACCACAACCACATAGCAAGGCGCTAGCTCCTTGTACCAACAAGCCGCGTAAACACCAAGTCGCTTGTTAACTTTTTACGTTAACAAGGATCGGGCGGCACTTAGCCGGAGCTCGCTAACTCGGTGGACAAAGCCCGGGTTTGTTTACAACGCCTAGTTGCAGGTTAAATGGACTAATTGTTGGTAGCATCTGCCTAGACCTTTGAGTGTCGTCAAGGTTGTTGGACATGTTTGTGAGATATTTTCTGTTGTACTGTATTTTTTTTTATTGTAAGTAATTGGTATATATGTTCTGTTTATGTATAAAATTAAGTTAAAAAGATGTGTTATTGACACGCGTGGTTATTTCAGAATAAATAAGCAAACAACAAAACAACAACATTCAAATATTTATGAAAATAGAACCCATAAAAACTATAGTCACAATAAAGGTTACATTCTACAACAGTTTTGAATGACGAGACGAGCTTGCCGTTCACCTGATGGTAAGTGCTATGACCGCCCGTAAACAACAGAAACACCATCCAACACCTTGAAATGTAAAGTATTGTTTGGTATTGCATTGCGCTCGCCATCCTGACATGAAATGTTAAGTCCTATTATGACCAGTAATTACACTGGATACAATGTCCTTCAAACCGGACCATAACAGTGACTACTACATTGCTTGGCGATAGAAATAGACATTGCGGTGGTACTTATCCAGGCAGACTCTCACATATGAGAGACCTACCACCAGTATATAAGAGGTACTTTATTTTAATTCTGAGATTCGAAAATTATATTTTACTTATGTATAGGTGACTGCCTCGCTGGCGTAGTAGTTGCGTATGCGGTACAAGTACGACTAACGCGCTGTGGTCTAACATTCGAATCCCGGGTCGGTCCGAAAATATGTGACTGTGTTTTTCCATCTTAAAAATTCCTCAGTCGCAGCTCGGAGTCAGGAAGTCCACGGTGTGTTACTCCCGTGCCTTGGAGAGCACGTACAACTGTTGGTCCTGCGGCTGATCTCTCTTCTGTGGATGAGACATCAGCCGCATGATCATAATTATCCACATCTGATTTATTTTTCGTGGCATGGTATGGGTTCGACCTCTGGTCGGGATTGAGGTGAGATTGAGTTTTCGACTCCGTATCAGCCCGAAATCTTAGATTTGTACTCGATATAATGATAAGCTCGCCCTCTATCACATCATGGGACGACATGGACGACGAAGTGGTGGCACTACTTACACATCTGCCTACCTCTTCGTATATAAAAGACTTGAATGTGAAGAATAAATATAAACATTTCCTAGACTAGGAAAGCCTTAAAATCTTTAACTCATACTCTAAAAATCAAACTATTTTTCTTACGTACTCTACGCATATTATATGACCTTTAAAGCTGTAATTTGCCTTTGAATTGTAATGCAAATATTCCCATACTGGGCGCTGTGATTTGTTCCTCGTTAATTTTCAAATCAACGTACATAATTAAAGATATGGTTGATATAGTATAAATAAGTATTAGGAGAGTGAGTTACGATGCCTCGAGGAGTACTGCTAATAAAATAAATGAAGAGTCGGCATTCGGTGTCTTGGTGGGACCGCGGGACTTGATCGCAGAGTGCTGTAAGTATAATTTTAGAAAAAAATATGTAAGTGTTAATTTTCAAGTCAGTGAAAAATTTAAGGATGTTTGATTAATTAACCAATTACGTTGTGTAGTTAGAGAGGTATCTAGATTTGGCAAAAGTATAAATTTATCACAGAAACTGGAGTAAACTGCTATACTTTTTGTATAGTGAACTTGATGCTGCTAGCGATACTGTTCCGTTTTTAAGAGGTCTGCAAAGAATACACGACTTGGAACTGATGATTTAGCGCTGTTCATATTTATCGCGGGTGATTTGTTATTCTATATCTCAGATAGATGTTTTAAAAATGTTTCGGTATAATAAATCACGAATCTTTAAAGGCCAGTTTTACAACTTCTAAATGCTACAAATCACATAAATATATAAACCAACCAAATAAAAAGCCAGACACTAATTTACGCTCTCAAATATATGGTAATAAAATGAGTACTATCCGCATTACTATTTAATAAGATAACTATCAAACAAAATTAACTTGAAATTTGTTAATTAGGCCCTAAATATCTGTATAAGATATGTTTTTACGGGTATTCAAATTTATATTTGTGATATAAACTTATCTTACCTTTACACCCGATTATACCTTCGAACCTGAATCTATCAGCCGTTATCTCTTAGTATCTTACAAACCGAAAACTAAATTATCCGAGTTAGCCCTGTCTGTTCAACTGCTCGTGAGTTGGGGCGGCCCGCTCAAGAGGCAATTGATTAGCCGGCGTTCTTTGTGCGCCCGCGCCGACGCTCACAACAATTTGCTCGCGGTCCGACCGCCCTAATTTTAATGGCCTTATAAAATTTATATTTAATGTATTTATCATATGGTAGACTAATGTGGATGCTGTTTGTTTGTATATAATATTAAAAAATTAAATCTTTTTTTATCGAACGTAAAATTAGTCATGGGCGGTATGGTAGCTTTTCGTAGAGATTAAAGTGCTAAGAGACGTAAAGTTTGTGACTAACTTCTTGTTATCTTAAAGACAAAAATACGAATTTATGAACTTTAAAAAATCGGCCTTTAAATTTTAATTTTCTCTACTTTTTGGAATCAATTATTTCTAGATAATGGAATATCATTATTGACATAATGTTGTTGTTTGTCGATACTTCAAACATCAAAGCATTAACGCTGTAACCTTCGTATTCAACTAAATAAACTGAAGAATTTAATAAAAGAGACAAAACTGACAATAAATTTTTTTAAGTTTAAAAATACTTTATGGACATATAATTTAACGATTTATCTATAGAAAGCATATCCATACAAAATGAAAGTTCATAGCATTGTTTTATTGGGTGTACTGGAACGGAGCACACATTAACGACTCCAAGTTTTTTTTGTTACTATTTACCTTCAAATAGCATAGCCGTATACTGACAAATTAATTTGTTTATTTGTACGTAAAAGCTATCAGTGGAGTGCTTTCGATATCTAGTTTGGTGAGGTATAAATCTGACTTAATTTTCAACCGGTAAGGTGGATTGGAAATAGTTGTAAAAGTCATAGTTAGTCACTGAGCTATAATGAATATATTTCCATTTACAAATTAACTACGTGCATGTTTATTATGATGCAACGATGGAAATGTGTTTGCATAACGTAAAGCAGCAGATTCTGTTTATTTATATTCGAGTATCATTTATAAATGGCTAAATAGGTATTATTAGCTTTACCCTTATTTTAGCAAAACTCAAATAAATATAAAAAGGATATAAAATTTTAAAAGTAATATAATCTAAGTTATTTACGAAGTGATTGAAATAACACGCACAGTTAGTAAACATGAAAATAAATATATTAAAAGCAAAATGTATATGAAGATGATAATATGAAGATGGAACTCATTTTTAAATAAAACTGAAAGCAAGCGTTCTTATTTAACAGCCAATTCACATCCTTTTTTGCCCCGACCGCCGCATTGAAAAGTGGTCGTCTTACAGAAAATTGGACTCTAATTGAAAAATCCACTTGTCGTACCCTCTTTAGACCAACGAGGTAGATTTTTCATTAGCTAACAATAAATGGGTTTGGAAATAAATCTTTTGTTATCGTCAATATATATTTATTTAATTCATACTTCCATATTCCATAGAGTAATACTGTCTGTCTGTTAGGCTTTTGTTAAACCAATTTTGATGAATTTTGGTGTGGAGATAGTTTGAAATCCTGAGAAGGTTGTAGACTACTTTTTATCCCGAGAAAAAAAATTGATTTAAATGACAAGATGAGCTTGCCGTTCGCCTGGTGGTAAGCGATACGACCGTCTATAAACAGTAGAAACACCATCAAATACCTTAAATTACAAAATATTGTTTGGTACTCCACTGCGTTAGCCCTCCTGAGACATGAGATGTTAAATCTTATTATGTCAAGTAGCACTGAAGGTTTGAAGGACACTGGCTACAGTGTCCTTCAAGCCGGAATACAATAGCGACTACACTACTTGGCGGCAGAAATAGACATTGCTGTGGTACCATCACATAATATGACTTTTATTCAAGAACAGACTTTAAAGCATGCAACTAATGTAATTTATAATTTACTTAAAATTTTAACGATACTTATCAAAAGAGTTCAGCCATTCAGGTGTGAATATAAAATATTTTTACACCGCACAGCTCTCTAGAGAGCCATTTTGGGAGAGGTTAATCAACTCAAACGATAGGGCGGCACCTGCATATCGATTTAGCTAGCAACAACGCCAGTGTAATGTGTGATTATAATTGACAATATAACGAATGAAAGAATTTCTTTGTATTTTTGTTGCTTTGGTCTTATTATTGCAAATTAGGCTGACGTGAATAACGAAATCCTACCAATAGTAGAGGAGATTTGAACCCAGCAGTGGGACAGTAAACAACTAGTTTTTAATAACCAAAAATGACAAAAAAAAACAAACAAAAATACGATGTAATAAAGTTATGCGTTAGGTAATGTTTGTTCAAAACTTATATAATTCTGAATTTTTAGCGTCCATTAGTCTATACACACAACTTGATATGTTTTAGTATGTCTTATTATCATGCAGTAAATAATCGTTTCCTACTCATATTTATTATTCATTGAACGTCAATTTGAAGTGTGATCAACATAGTATTTGTTACTTACTGTGTATTGAGCTTATAATTTTATTAATGATAATTTGAACTCGTCATAGCTTTGTTATTTACTTATAAACAAAAATTCGGACTGCACTTACCTCTTCTACATACCCTATTTCTTTTTTTCTGACTTACCCATTTTTTTTAAATTTTCATCTGTGGTGTATAATATAGGCTGGTATTACTAATATTAAGATACTTTCTAGATCTAACGGCAGCTTGTGTGGGAATATTAATAAATATAAATTGTTATCTATACGAAAGGATAAACTGCTTTGATGGCGTAGTTGTGTGCTTGTGCCATACCTCGCTGTGAGGTCGTGGGTTCGAATCTCGGGGCGAGCAGTGATATTGGGTTTTAGTTGTTTGTTTTTTTTAATCTGGTTTTTGTGTCCGATATGGCGATAGGGTCGCCCCCTATCACATAGTATAGAACATATGGCAATAAGTGGGTGCCCTAATTGCCCCGTTGGTTACTCTTTCGAGATAAAAGCGGGGATGTGAGTTTGAATACACTAATTTTAACATCAATACTTAAACCTCTTTTCCAATAAAAATCAGTAATAAAATGCATAATCATAAGCTCTGTACAGCTTCAATAAAGCTTCCATCAAAGTTTATGTTTAGCAAAGCTTTATCTATTAACGTGCATTCATGGCCGGTTTCATTCAGTTTAATGCGACACGCGCGCCGGTACCCGGACCTACCCCACAAGTGGGTGCCAATCGATGACCGCCACAAACGCAGTGGGCCGCGCATGCGCTGTGAACACTGTACTAGTGAGCGCATAAGTGATATCAAATAAAGATATTTTTTGTTAGGTGAAGTTTATGATTTTGTTTTGATGTTAGTTAGATTTAATTATATCGTGTTTCCTGAATAGAAATGCCAGATATATTATTTGTTTAATATTGCTCAACGGAGTATTAATTGGTATATTTGAGAAACACATACTGTACTGTACACATGTCTATCAGATACATTTAAAGTATTAATACAGCGTTATAAGTTATATACCTCTAAAAAAATAAAAATAAGGGATTTTATAATTGACAAAAATCATCATGAAATTAGACTTATTTAGTAATAATACCAATCTCCTAACCAATTGGATCGCTCCCAACTCAGGTATATTTCTATAACGCTTTTCTCCAAAGCTTTCAAGTCCATAAGCTTTTCGTGCGTGAGTTCACTGCGGCCGGCTTCAGTCGTGCTTTGCGACAGCCTCATATGCCTGTACGGACGATACTGTGAAAAGCTCGCAAATTTCTCATATTTTCATTCGATTTCGCTGGTGTGATTGAAAAACAGGAAAAAGGAGCAATGTGAGTAATTGTTTTTGTTTTAAGTATTTTTGTACGTGTTTTTTTTCTTTAAAAAGTATTTAATGTTTTGCCAAAATTATTTTCCGCATTTTGGTTGTTTTAGTAATATATCAAGTAATTTAAAAATATTTTGGACGTGTTAAATTAAAAAAACATTTAGACTTTTTTTTTTAATGTAAATTAAAGTTATATTATGTTTTATTTTTTTATGAATGTATTATAAAGTGCGTCTTTTCTTTGTACCGTGTTTGGCTTACTTTGGTATGTTGATAATAGAAAAATAGAAAATAAAGGTAAAATTAGAATTAAATTAAAAATCAATTTTAATTTATAAATAAAATGTTTAGCACATTTTTATTAAAAATTTATAAGCTCCATGTGAAATATTTATAACCAATATTTGAATGGTTGATGTATGACCGTCGCACTAATTACTTCAAAGTTATTGAACTTTGACCCCAATTGAGGTGAGCTGCGAAATACTTCGGACACTGAATAATTTAGATTCTCGTTGCTATTACGTACTTCATACTTTGTATTAATATTTCATTGATAATATTTGGTAAATGTTTTGATTAATTTTATTTATTTTTTTTTGCATATATTTACTTTAATTAATGGTATTAATTTCCTATTATTTTAAAACGTGTAATTAAATGATATATTTTAAATCTAGTTCATGAAATCAATTAAAAATAATATGACTTACAGGAATTTATAGAGAGAAAATGTAATTTCTGAAGTTGCTCGAGTGATTACTAAATTATATGAGATTTAATTATAATATTTTTCATTTATTTGTGTAAGTGCAAAACATTCAAAATGTAGGTAATCAATCATGTAGCACGGGTAAGAGAATCACAAAGGGCGCGAGGTTTGACGTCACAGAGCCATGCACTACGCATAACGCAACATGGTTTTGGGAAAGTTAAATATTGACGCGTCAGGTGAAATATTTTATGATTAGGTTATTAAGTACTTGCAACGTTATTTCTATGTTATATTTTGATATCATACATTTTTTTTTATTTGCAACGAGAACGACTTATTATTTTCTAATGACCACGTTTAATGCAATTATTTTTTATGATTCCCTGCGATTTGATTTTTTTGATTTTGACTAGATTTTTTTCTTATCTAGTTCTATAATTATTTCATTAATTTGAACGATCATTCATGTTAACGCTCTCAAAATATTATATGCATTAATAAATAACCTACTTCTACATGATCCAATATTTACTTAGCCCTCTTGTTACCCGCGGTTCACGTGACGTCAATTGGCAGTATGCCATTTTTTATCGATCGCATCTATCAGCAACATCAAATTAAATATCATTAAGTTAAAAGCTTTATATCATTAACAGAGACATAACAAGGTTCGTCTATAGAAGGTGGCAGGTATGTTGTTATGTGTGTGACGTCATTGATGAAGTTGCTTTGTCTATTTCTCACGCTTGGCAGTGTGCAGATATACTTCGAAGATATTGTAGCCTATAGGGAATAGGATAGTGATATAATCAATATCTTAATGACGATTACTGCACAGCATCACGCAATGTTCTCCAATCTGGAATTTAGAGTAATTTCTGATTACTTATTACCCTCAATTTATCAAACAACTTATTTATCTCAAGAAATGAAGGGAAAGTAGAGCTCTGAAATTTCCACATAGTTGCTTTTTATACTTAATTTTTATATCAAGCAACTTAAAGAAATGCGAACACTTGCTTAAAGGTCACCGTTTGAAGTCCAACATTAAATATTAAGGCATTGACATTATCTTCGACCTAGGCCGCAACGGAATATATAAATGGTGCAATCGATATTCAATCGATTTGCCTTAGACCTTTCCAAGGCAATTGTTTTGAAATCAATATTTGTAGTATATTTTCTGTAACCATTTGTTATTATCGATTAGTTCATCGTTTCGCGAAAGTTGAAGTTGATTGATGTGTTCTTGGTAATGACAATAGTTTGATGCTTAGGAAATAATGGATAGTTGGGCATAGTAACTATAAAAATATCGTCTTGTTCTGTATTGATAAAAGTCAGGATGACATATGTCTATTTTAAATATTGAATAAATAATTATTTATGTAGAAGAGATGGTATATCATTAGAGGTGTTATATAATTTATTTCAGGTTTAAATATCGTAAATTTGTTTCAGGTTTTGTTTTCATCCCGCAAGGACTATCTGTGTATTAGTATATATATATATCTGTTTGTGGCATTATAGCTCCTAAAGGAATGGAATGATTTTGATGCAGTTTTTTTTCTTCGATGTTCAATGTGATCGAAATGGTTTTCAGCTATAATTTATATAGTTTAAGGTTTTACAGATCATCAGCTCATTTCCTACTTTCACACGTCCGATCGAGGTTATTTAAAGTAAAAATCAAAAGAGTTGATCAATCAAAGATTAAAATTACTGATTATAATTTTGAACAGGATCCTAAAGTAATAATGTATATTTCCAGGGCTGCAGAAGGTGGAACTCCGGGCGGTTTGGCCCCAGCTGAACCTCAGACCGGGCCCGATGGCGAGATCATCGGCGGACCGCGCACGCCGCAGCAGATCGCGGCCCAGCGAAGGCTACAACAGACCCAGGCACAAGTCGACGAGGTATTTACTCTCCTGTTATAAAAGTAAAAAGTTTATGTTTATCTGTTAGAATAGTTGTTAGTTTTAAAATATCTAATTACTTTGTGAATGAAGTGTATGCCTCTAAGTGGCATGCATATCAGCCAATTATTTTCTTTGTTATGTTCTCTAGCAATGGCGAAGGGTGAAATTTTTCAAAAGGTAACCCAAGGCAAAAAAAATCCTTACTTAATGTATTACGGTCTTTTAACAGAAAACAAAAGCTAGGACGAAAGTAAATAAACCTAAAAGGGAAGCCAGGAGGAATCGAGTTGTATGAATGGTTCGCTACTGTTCTCTAGACTTAAAAATGCATCGTGATAAACCTGAGAAAGAACTGTCGATGAAGATTCTGGTGATATATGTGAATAGCCATACGCTTCAATAGATTGTGTTACAAACGCTGCACAAAAACAACAAGCCAAACTAGATTTGGCAAAAGATGAATTTTGGTATATTCTTCTATTGTAATTAATAATTTTAATGTAATGCCGTGTAAAAGTCCTTCCTAATTTCGATTATACATGTAAGGCGCTTATTTAAGTTATCTATAGGTGGAGGCTTATTGTCAGCAATTTGTTAGAATATATTGTTGTATAATTGTAAATTAGTCTGTGAGCCTTCCTAAAATGAAATAAATAAATAAATAAATATTGGTTAAAGATACTACAGTTAAAGAAATTAAATGTATAGATCACGAACAAATCGACACTATGAATGGTCTTGTCAAATACAGTCAGTTTGGTGTTCATTAATATTATGTATTACAAGCAGAAAATGGAATTAAAATAGAACGTTGATAGCCTAACGAAGCAGAAATTGGATCTAATCTAGCAAGAAATACTGCAAAACATTTTTACTCCAAGAATTATAACATTCATTTAATAAACAGTGTCAGATAACATATATATTAGAAAATATATTTTGTATAAACGAACCCGTACAGCTGTAATCATTGATTATCTCTTATCGATTTCACTATCGGTCAGGTATTTGTTTACTCGAATAATCGTTATATCTTTCAGGTAGTGGACATCATGAAGGCCAATGTAGAGAAGGTGCTTGACAGAGATGCCAAGTTATCAGAATTAGATGATAGGGCAGGTAAGGATTGTCTAATTATTATAGTATATATTATCCTGCTTGATAATGCAGAGGTTGGCATAAAAGTAGAAAAAATTAAAATATTTATATCTCAATAAACGTTTCCACGTGTTAAAAAATAATTAAAAAAGTAATCTACATTGAATACAGTTTTTGTATTTTTTAGATGCTCTTCAACAAGGCGCTTCACAATTCGAGCAACAGGCAAAGAGCTTAAAGAACAAATTCTGGCTGCAAAATCTAAAGGTATGGATATTAGACCTTCTATCACAAACACATAATGTTCATATTTCAATGAACGGCATATTCTTGCTCATCATCATTTAATTAATAATAATCTATTATCAGCCACTTGTTTCATTGTAACGATATGAATCTTTACGAGTCATTTTTTGCTTTCAATTGGATATTTTAATTTGTGGCTTTTGAAGATTTACTATGATATGCAGGTGTGAATATTTATACCCGGATATAACTACGTAAGGCAAATAAGGAAAAAATCCAGTGCCGGGAATTAGAGATCCTTGTTATATGGCAAACTCTCTGTATCCAGAGAACTCTCTGTATCTCGGCCTGGAAATGTCTGAAAAGTGATAAAACTATGAAGACAGTTATTACGAAAGAACGCGGGTTCGATTCTCGCCCTATCAAATTTATTTAACGAAATATTTCATATCACGTGAACTGGTAGATTGTGCAGTTTTTTAGCAGCTAGTCCAGTATTTATTGACGATTTTTTTAATGATGTAGTTCTAAATACTAAATTAATATTGATTCTAATTTTACCAATAGTATAGTGACAGGATTATTTATGTAATTAAATAGGCCATAATTTTAGACATTAACACATCAAGCCACGTGGTTCTCATGACTTAAAATTGTCACCTTTTATTTGCCTTTTAACATCACTTGTAAAATAACATTTGAGACCCATAAACATTCTAAATGATTCGCTGCTATCAATTATCATTACGAGGAGAATCATTAAGCCCTCATACTTAGTATCACTTAATGACATGACTAATTACAGGAGAAAATAGAGGAAAGGAATGTACTATTTGAATCAACGGCTAACTTATTTAATTATATTTCAGATGATGATAATAATGGGTGTGATTGGGGTTGTGATAGTAGGTTTACTATTTGGTAAGTATTATTGAATATTAAATACATTATCGGTGTTGTGACGTGATTTAAACTTAGTGCGTTTACCAAGTTAGAATGTTATGATGAAAGAGTAAGGTTGGTGCTTGAGGATTTTTGTCAAGAATTCGTTTCGACAATGTTTCTATATGTAAACTACTTTATGATTTTTCGTATACATGCAAAGTGTCACTGCATCTGATGGCAAGTGGAGTGGGGTCCAATAGAATTTCGACTGACGAGGGATGATTAATCCTCGGCAGTCAACACAATTAAGATGGCCTGTTGGAATAGGATATACACAGGTTGATACCAGAACGTGACACACTTACACTTGCCACTATGGCGGGTTTTAACACCTTGTGTACGGTGGTTGCTATGCGGTCGGACATAAAACATATCCTATCATTAATTGAATGCAGAAATCGTTTTGCTCATTGTAACTATCGATATAGTCACAGGGTCCGCAAATTGTTTAAAAATAAAATATACCTAGTTATTTTTCTCTTATGATTTAAATAAAATTTAATAAACTTCACTTTATTAGTTAAACCTAACATATAGACAAGGAAAAGGAACAGTTATATTTGCATTCATTTTAGCATGACTTAGTTTTATGAAAGCTACCGTAAAATTGATTGAAGTGGCCCCACATAAAATGTTTTTACCGGTTGTAATAAACATAAATTATCCTCACCTTTTTAGTTTGCAAATGAAACTGGCAACCTACTTTTAAAAGAGTAGATTTTTAATTTGTTAAAACGGAATGTAATCCTCTCACTGAGTTTTATAATTGGAATGATTAATGTTTGTTTCTAAAGTTTATTCACAAGATTAATCGTCAAGCATCAACTTTATTTGCTCTTGGACAAAAAATGGCTATTTAGTTTTTGTAAACGAAATCATGTCGTTGAGGTAGGTATCATTCATGTACATAGATTCGTGATGTAAAAAAAAGGTATCCACTGTATGTGATACTTCATTGGCTGTTAAATTGCTATTTTGAAAATATGCTTCAATAGAGAATGATGTAGAAGTTACTTCGCATTTAATTGAAACTGTTCAAATGATTGAGCGTGAAATCAAATCAATTGGCTTTACATTGATTAGGACAGAAGAGATGAAGGTAACGAGGTTTCATACTAACATTCTACATGGTTTACGCATTCAATGTTAATGGCAACAAAGGAGGAATCGCTTGATTTCGCGCTTTCCGCCGCCTTGTTTACAACCAACTCAAACATGGTAGCGTGGAGTGTAGTGCTTCTAGGCATATGCTCTGCTTACCGCTGTTTGCAGGTGATAACATTAAACAAATGTTTGGTTAGTTCGATACCGCGGTACCGCCAAGGACGATAGCGAGCCAGCAGTCACCTCTGGCGTCCACGGCGTACCTGTCAATAACACTGCGACTGCAGTGAATAAACATTGTGAGTAATAGAACTTCTCTCTTTTATCTCTTACTTCTTTCCTCTCTGTTGCATGTCATAGCTTCTTTGACGTAGTGTTTTAAGTTACGAATCGTCATGTATAACAGCTTTTACTTAGCTTTTAGTTGGAATGGTTAGCAGCATTGTAAGTATGTTAATAGTTTCTTTATTATTAAGATCTGTCATTTCATTCTTTTAAATGTTGACACTGTTACCCTGGTGGTAGTATTTATAGGTTTCATATTGACAGTTACAATAAAAAAAGTTTATAATGACTGATTTTGATCGCTAAGAAAGAAGCGATTTAATTTCTAGAAATGTATTTCTCTAGTTGGCCGTGATCTTCAATCCAGACCATAATTTCTATGACAAAGATGTAACGATAATAATACGAAATAATGATACGAAATCGGTCGACATGGCAGCTAATAATGAACCATACCCTTATTTACCAGTTATTCATACAATGTGTTTCAAATTTAACACATCCACTGGTCTAATGTTCAAAAAAGGTCTTTTTTCTTACTATGTGATTAAATATGTTATCATACGAAACATTACAGAAAAAATCTGGAATATTCTGTCAATATGAAAGCTATGCACAACACATCCTTCCATTACTAACATATACACTTATTGATGTATTCCGATAGACACAAATTAGTAGATTCGAACCCCACTACCATCACAGAAGGTACTTAGTCCCACTAGATAGGCATACGCCATAAAGTTTGTACTTCACACCTACAGCTTCCACATTATGATAAGCAATGATACCAAAATAATACGTAGATATGTCATAAGTTAATAAAAGCGTATTTAAAGGAATCCGTGCCAAAATGCGATAGGTTCGCGTACTATTGATCTTGGAATGTGTTTTTACAATAATTTAATAAAGAGGCATTTAAATAAACAGTAGCAGTTTTGCCTCTAGCATCAATGAATCCCACAGGATTATTTTTCTAGAATTGGCATTATACGCTTTGTCAGCGTCTTATACAATGAGTTTGCAGCCTCTTAATTAATTATTTATTCTATCACAAAAAGGAATAGATACGTGTGTTAATTCATGCGCCACTAAGCAGTGATTATTTACGTATAAGCCAACTGATTGCCTATCATCAGCTATGAAGAAACAATTAAATGGGATTCTTGCAGTAGTTTCTGGTATTGTAATTTCTATTTCTGGATATACCCGAATATTAATAGTCTTGGACTATAAATATGACATATTTACAGTATAAAACATCATTGTTGCAATAGCATTAACACGCAAAACAACGCAACACATTTCAAGCATGATTTAATTCTGACGTAAATACGTCTTAGTTTTATTTTACTGTTAGGTTTTGATTAAGCTAAGGCGAAAAAGCGAAAGTTTTTGATGCCTGATTGCAATTTCAAATTAAGACTGACAAATAATTAATTACAATTTGGTTAAAAAGTATAAGTTCATGATATATTTAATCAATAATCTAATTATAATTATGTAATGGTGAATTTAGACTTTATAACAGGCAAGATGCAGAATCCTGTTCTCTGGCCCGCCAATAATATGTTTTTAATGTTTTCGAGCGGAAAAAATCATCTATGCGAGTTACCTGATATGGTCTACTTCAGGCATGATGATAAACATACCTCTATATATCCTCCATACATCTATCATATAAGACAAGAAAAATATTTAGTCAATTGTACTTTAGTTACCTTCCTGTTTACACCGATATTGATTAAGGTGTAAGGTTGTAAAAAAAGTCGTTTAATTTTTTTTCTACAGTCATTTATTTGTTATTTACAGAATTTAAAATTATCTTAGAGTAGATTTTTTCTTCGTCAGTTTGAATTGATTATATAAAATTTATGACGTATTTACGTAACATTTGCTGTTCTTACACTATACCCATGTCACTGACACTGAATCACATCATCCAATTTATTTATTAACGGGTGTGTAAGTGTTGTGTTTATTTCAGGAAAATACATGTAATTTTTGATTGACCGCATCTCTTGGGTTCCACTTCAAATGAGAAGAAAATTAACATTTTAGTAAGAAGAATTTTGATCAGGGGTGGATCCAGCTCAAAAGACGGGGGGTAAAAAACGTAATTTCATGGGACCCTGTTCGAGTACTCCACGTCTGATTGAAAATAATGTTTTAAAAATACTTATTATTAGGAACAAGCTGAAAATGTAACAATTATAGTATAACTCTTGCAATTGTTTTATAAAATACTTATAAAATACAATTTATAGACGATTGCTAAGATCTAAGTTTCGATAAGTCGATGTAATTCGCTAAATTTACGAAATGTATTCCTAATACTCATGGATAAAAGTTCATTTAAGGCGGCAATGATAAATATTCAGAATTACACAATGTATTTTCAATCTATGATCTATGAAGACAATAGTCTTTAAGTAGTATCTGTATTGTCCTAATATGCATTATTGCAATAGATTTAATAAAATTTGCTGTATTTATAACTACTCAGTCCACAATATATTAAAAGAATTTACTGACATAATTACATTATAATAATATTTAGATCTTATACTCACGTGGGTCATTTGGGCCCCATTTAACTGAATTCTTACCTGTCGAAAGATTTTTGAAATTGGAAGGAAATTTTGCATTAAATTAAATATATTTTGATTCAATTAAGCTACTAGGTTCGCTGAATAAGAAATTGATTTGCGTGCCTTGGTATAAAGAACGTTTACTATGTAGCTTAAAATAGATTTTTCGCAGTAAATAAGGCCAAAATTCAATACTTTTAAAACATAAAGATCTTCCAAATGTAGTGGAATCTATCTGATAATATATTATAATAGATTTAATAATAATGTATACATATACATAGTTACTCACATACAAACTATTATATAGATAATAGTAGTGATGAGGCAAACATTCTGTTTGGCATTCGCGGGGATGATAGCGAAAGCGAATTTTAGGTATTGATACGTGCAAATGCGAAAATAGAGGGACGTGAGTTTGTTCGTTATACTACACCAGTTACAAAGGGCGAAATACAACACGTTGCCCTGCAATAAATGGAGAATTAACATTTAAAAAAGAATCTGAATTCGGTTTCGCTAATGCGCATGCGAATTTTCGCTACATCACCAATAAATACACACATAGTTTTTTCCATGGATTATACTTATTAATGTTTTATTAGATTACACCATTATATATGTGCATTATGTAATGAAATAGAGGAATTTATTACGGAATTTTTTATTTATGAAACAATAAGGCTGTGCTCGGATCAGAAAATGGTACTCGCATATATATTTTATTTTACGTATATATAATATAATTTTATAACAGAGCAGTACAGTATACATAAATAAATCGATAATTTGACTGCCATTTCAATACAAATTAATTACAATTGACGACGTAGACAAATCTTTTTTTGCCTTAAATGCAATAATTTATTTTAGATTTAGAATTAATCTTATTATTAAATAATAAATAATTTATACATTTATTTTAATTTAAGTAAATTATATATATTTTCTATAGTTTCTCAGTGCTGTAGTCTCGGGTTGGATACCTGAGTCGGTCAAGAGATATTGGTTTTTTCTACACAGAAATTAGTCTTGAAAGTGAAGTGGCGATCGGGTCGCCCTCTATCATATTATGAGACGGAATATTTACGGGGGAAAGTTTCGGGGATAAATGGCATGTGTCTTAATATTAGAACAATATAGGCAGCGGTGGTACAATTTTATTAACACTGTATACCTATTATTCCTTGTCATGTACTGTGAATATTATATTTTCTAGATTGCTACGTGTAATTTTTAATTTGGCCTCTAATATCAAAATGTCAATTATTTGCAACGCATACATTTCATTACAAGCTTTAATCTGTCAATTACACGATAGTAAAACTAGTTTTCGAATTAAATTCGTGTGAAAATTAATTTCAAATTTATTATTTGATTAATCTTCGTTTTCAATAAACGATCCCGATGGTTTTATCGATTCTGAAAATGGACCAATCAGAATAAAGAATTTTTGACATGCGCAAAAGTAACTTATTTCGGTTGGTGTACTCTCGCGATTAAGGTTTGGAACGTTAATTGAAAAGTAAATGTATAAAAAAAGTAATGCTATTATTTACAGAACGAATTAGGAAATAAATATATTATAGTTTATTTACTTATATATTTATTTACAGATGTCTTCTTAATTATGTATAATATGAATTAAATATAAATGCATTAAAATCATAATTATTTAATAATGTGTAAAGGAATGCATGAGTGAACGAATCCAGCCTTCTTTAGTATCAGTCCAATAAGAAGTATTCAAATGGAAATTTTTGATCGTTCCTATAAAAAACACGGCCAAAATCACTGTTTCCCAAAAAAACAGACCTAAAATAATTTACCAACGAGATTGTTTAGTAATATTGTCACATTTCGGGAAACGAATTAAAATTAATTAATTTAATCATTAAAATGTTTGACATTGTGAGAAAAAAACATGGTGCCATTGACAATATTAATTATTTTATAACTTATGATAATTAAATAATTTTAAAATTGTAGACCAATTGTTTAATAATAAAGTTATGCTGTAACTAACACGAGTTTATTGCTGTGATTAAAACTCTGAAAGTTTATTGATTGAATTTTAGCACAAAATTGTAATGGCTAACTGATTTTCAATTAAGAATATAGAAAGATCAAATTTAATTAATTTTCTTAGAGTTAGTAATAGAATTTATTGATTAAATGTTAGTTTTAGAAGATAAATTTAATCGCACTAAGATTATAATTAGTTTTTCTTTTGTTTATGTATGCTTATATTTTATTTTCTTATAAACAGGATAATGTAAATTATTTACATTTAATTTATTTATAGACGCTCTCAAATAGAACTATGTTTAAGATTAAATTATTAATTTTATAAAAAAATTCAACGAATAAATTTTAATTATTTCAAATAAACATGATGATGTGTATTGTAGATATTACATTATTCCATTGTAATTTTTAAAATAAAATTCGAAATTTTGACATGTTATAAACGTAAATTGATTCCCCATTAATGTTGTATTTGGGAATTTGATGTAAATGAAGTTAATGGTTTCAAAATGTGATAAAAGGATAAAAACAATTTATAATGTTTTATTTAGACCTCGACTGAATTTTCAATCAATTATTAACAATTATTATAGTGTGTCATGTAAACGAATGATCAGTATACATATAATAAAATTGTCAATACATTATAGATGTTGAAGAAAAATGAATACGGGATCTTTATAGAGCAACAGACGCAAAAAAAACGTTTTTGAATTTTTGTCTGTCGGTATGTTTGTACTTGCATCCCCCAAAAACTACTGCATGGAATTAAATGTAGCTTTGACTTATGCGAAATAGAGTATTAGAGGTATAATTTAAGATATAAACTCCATTTTTGGGAAAAATATAAAGCGGGTCTTTTATCCCAAAAAAACTTAATCACGCGGACGGAGTCGAGGGCAAAAGTTAGAAGGAAATATAATTTCCTATCCTATATAAATAAATCTGTCCGTAATTAACCAAGCCGATGTGGTGATGCAAGCCAAATGCCTGTCTAGACATAAAATAAACTATCCAGGCGAGCTAACCGTAGTAACAAACCCATTAAAGCCACTATGCAGCATGCGTTATCGGGCCGCATGAAACAACCATAATTTAATATTTAGCAACGATACCACAGCAATACCACGAACGTTAACGTGTTAATAGTGCGAGACAACGAACAATCTTCGTAAATTGATGAATTTAAACCTGTCACCCTGAAAACGAACAGAATCTAACACAAACATTGTGCTGTTTTAAACTCTATTGACATTGTAATTAAATTGACAATCGAATACGACGGAGCATCTATGGTCCGTTTCGCACACGCTTCATAGACCAGACCATAGAGAATGATGTGAGACCAAGCGAGCTTTCTCTTTGATAGTTGGCCGCCATTTTGACTTACAGTAATGGCTGGTATGACGTGAGTTATGCGTTCATGTCACTTGAACTTAACTAATGTCGGTAGTGTTTGTACCGTTAATGCGAGGTTAAATTAAAAGATAAATAATACTTTTAAATTACGTTTAATAGCTGGCAAATTGTTTACTTAATCATGGCAGCCATTATAACTTTCCCGCCAAAAGTGACAGCTGTCAGTTCGACTGGCAAATCTTTTTTATTTGTTTACATTTCGTTCGCGTCTTGCTAAAGAGGTGTAATGTAGATTGCAAAGGATTATATTTCATGCGTTATTTCACGGCGAAGAAATTTTAACCGCTTATAAAGTGATGCAAAAATGGAGTGCGAACACGATATTTTGTTTAGCAGACAGTCAATTAGTCTCGCTGTGGGAACTGTCTAACAAAACAAAGGGCGTTCAGTTACATACAATACAACTGTTCTTGAATTGCGATCGCATTACCATCATGATTTATTCTCGATTCGATTTGATTTTAATATTCAGATGAATAATAATATATTACAATAATACTGGAATAAATTAGATTCCCCTTTGATTTTTGAAGTTCCTTTCCCATATTTTCTCATAATGTTTTTACTATTTGGGCGTTATTGTGATTGGTATTATATTTTTAGAAAGGTTACACACAAATACCCTACACCTCTTAACATATTAACTATTCTAAATATACGAAATTCTCAAAATTTCAAATTCAATTCGAGTTACCTTAGTAGGGTCGAGAGAATCATAAAGCTCGTAGATCTAAAAGAGTTTTCGCTGCGAGATATTGAATTTAGTGTGAACACTCGGAGCATTATTTAATTGCGTGTCAGCCGCTGAGCCGACCGGCGAGGTGATAGCTTATGCACCGACTCGTTTTACTACGAAAAAATATACAACCTTTTTTTAGACTTACATTGTTGATGTGCGTTTATCGCTTTTTTATATGCCTTATTCCTTTGAATAAGAGCTTAATCCAGGCAGAATGTTTTGCACAAGTGTCCTGTATTGTTAATGGATTTTAAGATTTGAAGCGATTGACCAGAAAACAATATATTTTACGATCTTACTAATCTTATGTAACTTATCTTGTCTTACTGAATATAAATGCGGATGTTTGTGATTTGGATGATTGTTAGAAGTAAGCTCAGAAACAGATGAACGTATTTGAATGAAATTTGACTCACGCATAGAACAAATATATACTTTTGTTCTGGTAACTAGCTCTCGTAAGTGATATTTTTTTTATTTGATTCTTTGAATAGATGGCGCCCACGTCGTATATTTAGGGTATTGTTCGGTACAGTAATGTAGGGTAATAACTTATACAGTGAGAAAATTTATTTAACGCGATATTGTGGCCTCATGTAACTACATATACCATTTCGATTTTTAAATAACTGGCTTGTAAATATATTTTTGCGCATCCCAGTACATTTTTACGACCAGTAATTTTAAGGTATTTTTAAAAATAGAATATTATACAATACAAAACTCGTAAGATTTTATATTTGCTTAAACTAGTGCACAGTGCACCGATAGTTCGAGGTAATGTTGTATTTGAAAAGCAAGTGTAGTGTTTATTTTCACATTCTTCGAATGGTACAGCTAGTGTATAAGGTTAATTTGTTCTAGCAACTTGTCGACTCACTGTGCAATGTAGTGCTCTTTCCGCAAATATAGAGTAGGTTGTAAAATTATTATGTATGGGTTTGTTTTTCGCAGTAAGTGAAGATTTGCACTTTTTTTTATTGTTTTGAATGACGGTAGCTTGCCTTTCGCCTGATGGTAAGCTATACGACCGTCCATAAATAGCAGAAACACCATCCAATGCCTTGAATTACAAAGTATTGTTTGGTATTCTAATGCGCTCGCTATCTTGGGACATGAGAAGTTAAGTCTTATTATGTCCAGTAGTTACACTGGCTACAATGTCCTTCAAACATTACATACTGCTGCTTGGCGGTAGAGATAAACATTGCGGTGATACCTATTACCTACCCATACGGACTCTCCATATTGTGAGAGACCTACCATCAGTGAAATTTGTTTATAGAAACATTTTTATTACTGAAAAGCGAGTAAGAACTGTTTTTATGAATGTAATGTTTTTTTTATATCCATTGACAACCCCTTGACGCCAATTTAGAATTGGCACGAATGCCTACTTAATTTTCGTACAAATATTATCAACATAAAAATCTCTCAACCCTATTTGACCAGAATTGGCACGAATGCCTACTTAATTTTCATCCAAATATTAACAACGTAAAAATGATCTCTCATCCCTATTTTGCCGGTAATTTTCACGGCAACTTGTGCGAAGTGTGTGCGATCGTGAAAACGGCGGCGTCGTACGAGATTATAACGTCACTACATCGAAACTTTCCCTATAATCAAACGCCGACCATTTTGTCCTGACCTTCAATATTTTACGTGTTGTTGCAGTGGTTAAGAATCAGACATTTCTCAAAAAGTCTAGGTTTGAACAAAAATACATTTTGTTGTAAAAGCTTTTACAAGATTTTTGAGTATTTTTGTTCAGCAGGAGAGGAAAATAAGCCCGATTGCTCATTTGATCGTTATCAGTAAGCAGTGGGGAAGAGTGAAATTTGCCGAAAACAAACATAATTGTGGTCTGCAAATCATTCTAATGATAATTAGATTTTACATAAAAAACGAAAAGGATATCGGTGGGAATTGCATTATATTATAGACACTTCACCACTGTTAGTAAGTAAAGTTTTTTAAAACATCCAACAAGCATCAAGCAGTGCGATATGAACGGTAAGGCCCTTGTAAGAGAACGGTCCAATCCTTGCTCGGCTGATGCTATAATCCCGAGAACCTACATTGCGTTGTAAGACTGATTAAACCAACATAACCGTCCCATACACTCTCCAAGTGTTAGTAGCGATAACTCGTCTTTGCCCTGCAAAAAAAAAACACTCATAAGAAGCTGAAAATAAATATTCGTAACGCTAGGATTTTTTTAAAGTCTTGTTTATCTCACTAACGACAAATATAGTTTTTATTATATTAACAGTTTAAAGAATTTTATGGACTTTTTTAATAACCGCTGTTTTAATAATTTATCTACTACCTATCGGTTAACATGATTAAGAACACAGGAGAATTTCGCTACTAATATCTTTAGTCTTCAAGAGTATGTAATACCATCATTATTTTTATGAGTTAGTAGAAAGTTACGAAGATAGGATATATTCTTATTGTTTTGGAACCGTCTTTTATCCCGAGCAAATAATTTTATAAAAAATCATGTGGATGGTTGAAAGGCTAACTGACTTAATGACATTTTTTTTAAAAATTAACTAGGTAAAAAAAAAGCATAGAAATAATGAATATGCATAAAACTTAGTGTCGCAAAAAAATGTCGCTTAAGTCATTCAACCGTCGATATAGATTGTTGCCTGCTCCGGGAATCAAATCTAAAAACTTCCAATTTATTATTTATATTTGGGTGGCTCACAGCTAACAATTATAAGGCGAAATGAATACAACAGATAAGCCAATTACGAGCCTTTAAAATTAGAAATTTTAAAAATTTAGTTTTAATTCACCTTAAATGTAAAGAGAAACAAAAGTTATAGGCATAGTACAATAACCTAATACTAGGCCCACGTGTCCTCTTTAACCACGGAAACCAACTAACAGATTTTAATTAAATTTTGCGAGAGTGATTTTAAATCCGATAGGTGGCGCTGTTCGTTAGATCTAAAAGTTGAAATTAGTGAAATAGTATTGTTCGCTATTATTAGAGTTTAAAATCTGGAAGTACCTTTTACGTCTTAGATTGTTGTTCCTGCTTACAGCCGTATCTAGCATAAACTGAGTCAATACATTTTAAATTAAAACATAAAAGAGATTTACATTCTAGAACTCAAACCTACGATGTTGACATACCTTTTAGACTTTATAGAGGACTCCAAAAGACCTATAACAATAAAGTGAACGTGAAACGGAGCCTTATTTGTATTTAAATTAAGATCTAAATGGATTAAAGTGGTTTATAGCATCTATTAGCATAATTATAGTGTAAGTGAAGTCCAAATTGAGATAATACTCAACCTTCTTTGCTTTGTAATGGAGAGTACAATTATGAAGGTATATAAATAAATAGTATAAAAACCAAAAAACAATTGACAATCACGCCTTTTATTATCGAAGGTGTAAAAAGACAAGTATTTTTCGACATATATGTGCCGATGCATGATGTGATAGGGGGCCAGCCTATCTTCATATTAGGTACAAATTCCAGGCTCCAGGCTAATAACTCAGAAGAACCCAAATTTTACTTTGCCCGGCCCGGGATTCGAATCCAAGACCTCAGAGCGCTGCCGTACCGAGCATGCAGTACAAGTACCTACGTCACAGAAGCAGTCAAGTTATTATAAGATTACGAAACTATTATAGAATGCATCACTCTATAACAAAACGTAAATTAATGAAAATAATTACCTTTCATTGCATATTTACATTGTTTACGGATCCTTTTAGAAAAAGATAGTATCAAGTAGTTAGAGTAAATAGTGCACCCCAAACTGACCCCTAATGACATTCTCAAGTAACTCAAAAGCGAACATAATGTTTCCGCTGCGTTTAAATTAAGACATAAAATCTAGGCATTGTCTATTAAACGTGACCTAGCAAGACCGAGGTCTTACAAGACCAACAGGTCTCTCGTGGACAGTAAATGTTACTAATAATGCCATGTTACTTCCACTTTCTAAGGTCACTCGGTTTCTTAGTTATTGAAGAACGTTGTACAGGTCGTTTCGATATTGCATTAAAAAATGAAACCATATAGTTATCTTTTTGAAAACAACACTTTACCATAAGTATTCTAACCATAGATGTAAAATAAAAAAGTTCAAATTTCGAACTAAATAAATATTAACAAAAAAGTATTGATATAAAGAAATTGTTATATCTTAATTAACGTATTGGTTAATCCTATTTCTTAGACAGATTTTTGATGTCCTTATTTAAAAATGACCTCAATCGCAAGCTCAGACCATCGGGTATTTTACCATGCTCGATTTTAATAATTATTCTATAAGTAATAGTAAATAATATAGATAAATTCTTTCGTAAAAGCAACAGAAAAATTGATCAAAAATGGGGCAGCAATTCCTATTAGAAAATCACGATATAAAAAAATATGAAGTATTTTACATCGGTGTTTTGCTATTTGACGGTAGATTGAGTAACAATCGCAAGAGCGTAAATTTTTTTTATGACATGCTTCCCAATGCCCACTCTATATATTCTTATAACTCTTTGCCTATTAAGGTATTTTATGGAATCAGAACTTGCAAAATTTTTTGTTCGGCACGAAAATTGAACTCGAAACCTCTTAGCCCAAGTAACCTGTGACCACGCCAATGATACATATAATGCAATTGTCCATATTCTTCCAGGACACCTGGCTCCAACAAATTTAAATCCAACGTGGCAACCCAACGTTTGTCGGTACTAAAATTTTATTAAAGGGCCACTTAACATGTGACTTGTACTGCGAGCAGAACAGAGGCACTTAGCCCTAATAGTTGTGGCATTACAGTAAATAGTGAATCGATTTTGTGTTGGCAATTGTTATGGTATTTTTTAAGTATTATTATTATCAGTACGATTTTTTGAAATGTTTGGATAAATGCTGATATAATTGAACGGATTTGGATGGAATTTGGGTCCCTTTTACAAGACCGAATCCAAAAGTAAGACATATAATTATTTTTAAAAAATACGCAAATGAAATCGTAGAGACCAAACAAAATTATTGGCATATATTCTGATTTTAATGTTGACATCTTTTAAACTATAAATTACTGAAACATTTACGGAAACCACCATAACGTGACCTATAAAGCCCCGATCACACCTACCGCTTGTTAAAGATAATTGCGTACAAGAGTTCTGTAGATAAGACGGTAGTCGGTGTACGTTAGCAATGATTGTGAAACAATCAACACATTAAGAGATAACGATCATTATATTTGTTGTTAATTGGATTTGAATACGATCTGTTAGTAATATTGGAAATGGATATTACAGTTTATGAAGATATGAGGGTAATTTACTTTCTTGTGCTTATTAACATAAAGAAGACAACGAAGTTTTGGATTAGATATTAATTGCTTTAACAATATGAAATAAATACGTCGACTGAGATACAAGAATGTAGCCACCTTTCAATTCAAAGGGATTGGGCAAAACTAATATTTTGAATGAAAATTTTAGTAGATAATAACAATAATTTAACACAATTACATATAAAAGTATGTACTTATCTTGAATGTAGGTAGACGGCTGTACATATAAATACATAAATAATTTAAAAAAAAACTATAAAACACATTACAAATTACTATATTATATTATCAACTACATTCACCGACTTTCACGTTAAAATATAAAGTGAATTATAATATTATGGCTCTGAAATTGTTCTGAGAATTGTTTTCGATGATTGAGCTGCGATCGTAAAAGGATGTTAGACATTACTCTAAGCGCAGCGAAAATAATTTAGCTCACTACAAGACTTGTATAGTTTAGAACCAATTTTACTTGATGTAGTGGTTGAAAGATATCTATTTTATTTCCCAAAATGGATTCTCTTTTCTACGGCCATGTCAATGGGATCCTACTGCATCTAATGGTAAATGGAGTGGTATCCGATAGAATGTCGACTGATGAGTGATGATTGCCCTAAGCAGTCGACATGATTATGTCGGCTTATTCCAACTAGGTAGTGATGATGATGATGATACACAGGCTGATCCCGGAACGTGACACACGTACGTGGGCCATTATAGCGGGTTTCAACACCTTGTGTAGGATGGTCGCTTTCCGGGTGAATATAAAATATATTCTACCAAAATCGAAAAACACTGTTTTTATGTGCACTGAAAAACCACGTAAAAAACTAAAATAGAGTTGTATTATGTCATATACGGTGGTCATTATTCATTTGACTGCAAATCCACCAGCACTTTATCATGCCATTTTAGATCTTAAGCGCTTTAAATGCAAAACGAAAGTAAATCCAAGTAATAAATTGAAATTAATTTATTGCCCAAGACTCGATACTGCCAGCCGAGTAACATCTTCACTATAGTTTATAATTACCTTATATAAACGAGTAGAAAGTCGTGACAACTTGGCTAATTAAAATTGAACGATTTAAGAAGCAAGGAAGCGTCACTGCTAACGAGTCTTTGATATGTGGAATAGTACCAACATTGTATTGGCTGTGATGTTGGTAAAAGTATTCTCCTCGGTGGCGTAGTTATTATGGAACAACTACAGTTCTGAGGTTTCGGGTTCGATTCCTGTGTCAGGCAGTGATACTGGGTTTTATTAATGAGTATCAGCCCTCGCAATTTGCCCGATATAGTAATAAGCTTGCCTCTATCACATCATGGGACGAAATTCACACGGTGGAAAGTGGATGCACCAGTTGCGTCTCTGCCTACCCCTTCGAAGATTAAAGGCGTGAGTACGTGTATTCTGGTCTGTATTAGACTGTTATGCTCAAGGTCGATTTTTAATGTTTTTTTATACGATTTAATAAAGTTTGCAGGAACACGATGGATGCATGACGCTTTTGACAGGTCCGCATGGAAAGTTTTTGAGGAGGTCTATGTTCAGCAGTGGACTTCCTGTGATTAATAGAAATGTCGTATTAGACTGTTTGGACAAATCAATAATTGTTTTCGAAAATCGACTATAATGTATTTTACTGAGATGTTTATGGTATCCCAAATTTGCTCAGAAAAGACACACATTACAAGTGGAATCCGATTTGAGATTACATCTTAGTTATAACATCAACCCAAATATTACTAATTTAGTTGCAATAAAGTAGCACCAACTTTCACTTTAACGTATTTTTATATATTTTTTGTTATTTTGTAGTACTAAAATAAATGGTCAGAAATGTATTGTTGGTTTTTTTAAGAAGGTCCTTGAATTCCTAGGATTCATGGATTGAAAAAAGTTAAGAAAAGCTGTTCTGAGGTAATTTGTATTGCACCTATTACTCTACCTATAGTTAGATAATTAGTATAACATTGTGTGAAACTATTTTTTAATTTATTACATCGTATAAATAATTTTCTTATTTATGTACGCAAAAATTGAATTGATTTCTGAATAACATGAGCCAATACTTTTTACGCGATAACTTTAAACCAAAATCAATTTTATAAAACGTGTGGCAATGTTCCATATCTAGAACTAACCATTTACAAATACTGGACAAACATTTTCATGTAATAAATTAGTAATTTGAGACTAATAAGGAAAACTTACAAGACAGAACACGAAGTATTTCATATTTGTGAAGTGGGTGATAAAATGTCCACTAGAACCAACCCTGCGTGTAACAAAATACCTGTGTCGAAACTTAATTAACAATTGATTTTAGTACACTTATCGAATTTATAGCTGTGGGTAGGCAACTATCGTGTTTACAAGTGGACTTGGCCAAACTTAGTGTCGTGGCACTTTGCAAGACGTTGGCCGCTAATCATTATGGTCTCTACTGTGCTGTGTTTTACATCATGGTTGGTAATGAAAATAATACAAATTAAGGTATACAGAATACCGAGTATTTCTAAATTATAAGTAGAATGTTGATAACACAGATTCCAAACAAGGAATTTAATACAAATTTTTAACTTAAAAAACATAAAAGCCTATAAATTTTTCATTAAAAAAATGTCAAATTGTTGACTTGGATTGAAAAGTCGTAAAAGAATTTATTATAATCGGCGTGTCTAGACTAAAATGTCATACCAGAGGATTCATGGAGAAAATCCTTTTATAATACACAAAGACAATATAGTTAGTTATAGACCGGATAAAAGAACCAAATTTGTGCTCCAAAAGTTATTATTAATTGGTAATAAGTTGCCTTATTTGAAATATCCGTGTGACAAGATGTCACAGCGTCGCTAGATATTAAATCAAAAATAACATTAAAAACGTGTAAACCACGATATGAAAAAAATTTGGTATTTTATCTGGGCGTTTTGCTAATTGACGGTACATTGAGTAACCGTCTCATGAGCACAATATTTCTATATGACAATCTTAACAATTTCCGTTCAATTTGGAACTCTTTGATAATACACCATTAAAACACCTGCTATAGTATAACAATCAAATAATTAAATCAAACAGAACTGAAAACTCCAATCAAGAAAAAATCAATCTCAATGAATAATCACTCGACAAATTACCATGCGACGCTTGCCAATTGAACAAAGCTAAACACTACAATTGATTAATTATACCAGGTGTAAAGCTTAATTAACAACTGTAAGACCATTATATAACTATGTCGTTGCAATTTGCTCTGCTGGCCCTAGATTAAAGTCGATTGAACGATATATCTCGGTTATCCGATTTGTGGGGACTATTAAGTGGACGATAATAATAAAATTACCAGAGTTAGTGAATTAATTGATAGGGGGAGTGAAGTCTAGATTTATGGAGGCATCTCAATGTAATTATTGGTTTGATGTCGGTATCGAATCGCAAATGTCATTCATTATCGGTATCTAAATGATGTTGAATTTAAGTCACCGACGTAGCTCATCGGGTTAGCAAGCTAAAGTGCCATTGGGCAGGGCACATAGCTCGCAGAACTGACAGCCACACACCTATGAGGTGGACACGTGACCTCATAAAAGTCGCAGGAGGTCGCTGGATGCGGGCCGCTTCCAATAGGTCGGTCAGGAAATCTTTGGCCCATGTTTAGCAGTGAGTATCCTGCGGCTGATGATGAGAATTTTACCTCAAGCAAAGCGTAAGCGCGTTCCGTTTAGCTTGTGTATATCCGGTTTCAACAGGCCGGCAATTGTGTCGACTGCCGAGTAATCATCGCTCGACACTCGACATTCTATTGGACCCCACTCCACTTACCATCAGGTACAGCGGGGTCACTTCTCCGTGGACATATAAAAAGAAAAAAAAGCACTTTATTGAAAATATAACGCGGACATTGTTTTACTTTTGTAAGAGAATTGGGCTTCGACGAAATCACCATCATGACTGTCATTTATAATTATACTACCTACTCAAATATTTCCTAACCAAATTGAATATTATATAATCTACCAAACCAGAATAGACGCAGGCTACTAATTGGTCTCAACACGGCGATATTAGATAAATATCATACCCGCAAACGAAATTTATGAAGGTATAGATTTAAAGCGTCTATCGTCAGGTTACGGAGTTCAATGTGAAACGTTAAATATCATCGCTTGGTTCAATAGAAAGTCCGCCTAACTTAGGTTAAAATACGTCGAGTTTGGTCCACAATTTCGCGCAAAGTTACTTTTTCTGCCTTATACATAAATAAATGGTTAACTAAGACATCGGACACTGAATTTTATGGCTTCGTCGCTGGCTCGCACTTTATTGTGGTTAGATTTGCCTTTAAATCTTACCGAGTGTATTGTTCATTTAGTTTTGTAGGATGGTATATGGATTTATGTTACAATAAGAAAAATATGGACTCAACAATACTAATACTAACGTTTTTTAACTTGCTTAATGATACTATTGTATTAGTATGTTAATTATAGGTAAATGACGCTTGGCAATTGTTTCGCCAGCTGATGTAGCGATGGATTTATTGAGTGATGGCAAAAGTATTAAAGCAAAGGCCACTTGCAGGGTTGTTAAAATTGCCAATTTTATTAAGGCATCTTCTATTATGTTTCCTTATGTTTACGCGAATGTAAGACATGGAAATAAAACTTTATTAGGAATTTATTTCGGTTTCTTATATAATAGTTTTCTTCTGACATTTTGAAGACTGCAGCCTTCACTGACCGTCCGTTCGTAACCATAAAGGCTGCAAAGTCTTCGGAACATCAAGAGAAAATTATAATATAAATAACATCGATAAAATCCGAAAAATAGTTACATTTCGATGCATCTGTTATTAATCAACACTATATTCTACTATATTCTAGACCAGTTTAAAGAAACTTTGTTGAAATAGTCGAACATAAAATGACCACACCGTACACACGAGAATTTATTATCACTCTCTCGTTACAAATTATGACATTGGCCGCACATGGTAAAAGAAATTAACCGTTCCCTTTACGGTCATCGTTTTACCTTCCAAACATTAATTATAACACCTCTTTAAGTTTAAATTTATCGTATTTTGTTACTCATTACTCGTTCTAAAGTCGTTGTTTTGCGTCGCTTCACTCTCGTCCGATATTGGGAGTGTATATTATAATTTATTGTTGTGGGCGTTGTTTTTATGCGAAAGGTTTGGAGGCACGTGGTCGATTTATTGAACGTTTCAATCTGGACGATCTCTTGCGGTCGGTTTTTTGTATGGTTGTGGATTTTGGTGTTAAATGGGGATGATGAGGATCCAATTTTGGTTGGTTGAACCTTTTTCTCAAACAAAGTACCGCTGTGTACTATTCTAAGTTAAAAAGTAGACTATAATACATTAATTTAAGATTTATGTGTTCTATATTTCATAGAAATCTATTTTGTTTGGTTGTGGATTTTGATGTTAAATGGTGAAGACGAGGATTAGATTTTGGTTGCTTAAACCTTTTTCTCAAGTGAAGTACCGCTGTGTAATATTCTAAGTTAAAAAGTAGACTATAATACATTCATCTAAGATTTCTGTGTGCCAAATTTTATTCAAATCTATTTTAACGGGTTTCGTTTTTATTTTTAATAATTATTTTCAGTTTCGCATTTATAATTTTAGTTGTTATTTTAAGTAAAATTTAAGTTATAATAATAATTTAAATGGCTTATTTATTTCCTTTTAAAACTTGGGGCTGAAATACCATTGCTTAAAGAGTCTTATAAAACAAACTAAACAGTGACGTATGCATGACTGTATAAAGTCCTATGACTCTGGGTATTGCAAATCAATCTACTTTACCTAATCTCGAAGGTGCTGATCATTCGAGATGACGCACAGGTATTCCCATTTTCTTTCCTGCATTCAAACAATAAGTATTATTAAAATAATAAACCTTGTTATTACCTATGTTCTAAATACTAAGAAAAACTTCTTTGTAAAATAGTATTTACGCAATCAGATTTATTCATTACGGTTTTCCTTTATTTGGAAAAACGTTAACAATATTATTGTTCTGAGAAATGTTGAGGAAATTTATTCATATTTATTTAGAACTATGATTTTAACGAATCATGATTTTTATTTTTTACCTTGTAATTTATTAGTTATGATTCATTTTAAAGCCAACAAATGATTTAGATTTATGTTTACTGGTCTCTCATATGTCATCGAAAGAGTTCCGAACAAAATAAATTTTAATAAAAAGTAATTTTAATATTACACGGCCTAATACCACTAATATTCAAAAAGGTTATACTAACGTAATGTCAAAACGATACTATATTACTATTATATTTAATAATTATTAGTACGGAGTCTTTAAACCTACGATGAAACAACTAGTGACGTAACACGCACGCGCAGAATTAGGAAGCGGCAACCGGATTTATCAGGAAAATGACGTCACGGGGTTTCTTAATAGCCATAATCGCCAACTTTGTATTGTGATGACAAGCAAACAAACAAATGCTAATAAATTAACGATTCCGAAGGCTTCAGACGCATAAATCACGCGTGTGCACGCATGCCCCTCAATGTACCACGTTATTGCCTTTAGAGGCATCGACTATGTAGCGTTGGATTGGACTTTGTGGCCAATATGATTATTAATTATTAAGTGTTTTGTAGTGCGTAGCGACGATAGCCTAGTTGGGTGTGGAACGGACTGTCAAGACGAATGTCCGCAGGTTCAAATCACAACGGCACACACCTCTGACTTTTTTAAAATCATGTGTGTATTCTTTGTGAATTATCGTTCGCTTTAACGGTGAAGGAAAACATCGTGAGGAAGCCTGCACATCTGAGAAGTTCTCTATAGGAATTTCGAACGTGTGTGATGTCTACCAATCTGCACTAGCCCAGCGCGGTGGACTAAGGCCTAATTCCTCTCAGTAGTAGACAAGGCCCGTCCCCAGCAGTGGGACATAATACAGGGTTGATATAATAAGTTTTTTTTATTATATTTGGGACACGTACTAAGACATGACACGTAAGAGTTTCTTCAGCTGGTAATGATGGGAAAATTTGGGGGCAAAAGGAAAATCGGTCGAAGGAAAAAATCGTGGTTACAGTTCACCCGCGAATGGACGGGTATTTCAAGCGCCGAAGAAATATTTTGCCTTGCAAAGGACAAAAGAAGATATCCTAAGCTGACAGGCAAATTTCACTAGTTGAGGAGGCACTACAAGAAGAATAAGAAGTTTTTTTTAATTACTTAACTTATGCCAATTTGCGAATAAATGAGTTAATTGATAAGGGTTCTATGCTGGTTTATGCATGCTTATTTTAAAGTTTGCTAAGGCTAAGTAGTAAGAGGCAGCATTACAAACTATACTTGGCACCAAGCAACAATAAAAAAAAAATCGGTATTTCAATCGGTTTCTGAAATAAACGAGGATCACCTAATAATTTGTCATATTGATATTGTATTCAAAAGATTAATAGAAAATGTAGCGAAAAACAACGAATTTATATATTCTGTCTTCACGCAGAAACATATTGGATGTTAAAGTCCAATCCAGTACTATGTGAATCCACATCATGAATACTCATTTTATAGCGAGAAAATGTTAATAGAACAATACAATAGATTTCTGCGTCGGATACCAGATTGATATCGCTATGAATAATTATCGATTCCACTTTAAAACTGTTATTAAACCGACATTATAATCCAATCAGTGGTTACTTCGTGATATATTTGAGATTGAGATATGATATTCTTAGGCCTTGTTAGGGATAAATATGTCATATACACTTTGTAATTAAGTTGATTATGGAATTTGATTAGTATACGGGATGGAAGATTAACGTTTGAATTTAGTAATTATTGCGTTACAAGACGATTTGAAGTAGACAAGTCGCATATTATAGTATTGGTCTCTTATTTGACTGTGTTGTCATTAAAATTGAAAACGCTTTATGCAAAGACACTAAGATGTATTAACATGTCTATTTATTAACCGATAAAGTTGTCTTTCATTCGAATTATGCCCGAAGTGACGATAAGGTAATCCTCTTCCCCCTAGTATACATAGGACGGAAAATAAACTTTACAAAACCTAGAGAGTTCAATGCTTGTGCCTATCCCCTTAAGCGTATGTATAGAATATAACTCATTACAATATAGATCAGTCGATATTTTCATATATGTATATTACACACATGTATATGTATGTATACAGTCTTGCTTATAAACTTGTTTAAGCGTTAAGAGGTAGTTAAGAATTGCTTAAATAGCTGTCAAAAACATCACCGGTTTCCTAGTTTAAATCTTATTAAGAGGTAAGATGGCGGGTTTTGACTTACAGCTGATCGAGTAAATTTTGTATTTTAACTAAGCATGGCTTTGCGAATTTTTTTTAAGTAAGACTGATAATTTATAAGATATGGTAACAAATTAAATTCCAGTGAGAGACGCCCCGAGCCGTTGAAATAGGATACAGCTGTTAAAGTATCCATCGAACAGGTCACATAAAATGGCGTTAACTAACTGATTTTACATTACTTTCACTTCGTACTTTATTTAGATTCTTGGTCCATAATAAGGTAATACACTGGATTTTTTTTTACTATAACTCGTATGGGTAAGAATGGCTTAATGCCGAAGTTATTCTCTACAAGTCACGCTTTGGGTAATGCAAAGATAAATTATGTAAGTAGGTGTAATCAATGATATGACAAAATATGAGAAAGAAAAAATTTATAAGATAAATATTAAAGTATATCTACACGAGTATACCTAATAATCATAAGGAATAAATACAATATAAATATATAATAACAAATAATAATATAAAATACTTCTAAAAATACTATAGCAGACTTTAGAAATATATTTTTGCTCTACCTAAAGTAAGTGCGTTATTAATAATTTAACAGTTTAAGCTGAATTGAGACACGAATAATGTTTGTAATATCATGTGGAATATAGATTGCCTTCACGGGCAATTTACATATATTTTATTTTTACTTATTTATTTAGAAATAAACTGTTTTATAAAAAAAATGTTTAAAACATTAGAAGATATTATGTCATAAATTCTAAGATCGGTGGTTCTCTCTATGCTACATATAAAAAAAAAACATTTGTAAACTATCGAAAGAAGCCAATATCTAATTTTAAACATTCAGAATCGTATTCTAGAATGCAACCCGAAACCCTCACGAGACTAAATACAAATGAGGCGCCAGAATTAACTCTGCTTTCTCAAACAATAATATAAATTAGTGATTTATTTATAAATGCTAGATGCAGAAGGCATGTTGCGCCCGCGGTGTTTTGTGTGATACGCAACATCGCTAATCTAATCTGTCTAATGGTGAACCAAGGCGTATAATAAATATGGTCTAAGTTATGGTTTGCCGCGAGCACTGTACTTTTATCTATTGGTAGGAGATAAGGTTGCATTTTGCATCGAAAGAAGCGTTATTGATTAGATTGCAGTTTTATAAAATTTTGGACGACTGGCAATTTGACCTGACTGACTTGGTCGCGTAGTTGAATTACTGTATGACTGCTGAGGTATCGGATTCGATTCCCGGGCAGTGGATATTAGGTTTTTCTACTCAATATCAGCTCGATGTCTGGAATTTGTGCCCGATATGGCGATAGGCTCGCCCCCTATCACATCATGAGACGGAACACACTTGGCGAAAAGTGGGTGCCCTGGTTGCACCTCTGCATACCGCTTAGGGAATAAAAGATGTAAATAAATGCGTAAATGTGCAAGTTCCCAGGTGGGTTTTGATTTGAAAAATATAATTTATCCGAGATAACACTTATACAGATTTGCTCATGTTACATTATAGGATCATGTCCTAAACGAAAAATAGAGCTATTAATATACAAGCGGAGAGATGGAACAGCACAATTAACAGTTTATTTTATTTCTAAGGGAGTCTTAATGTTATTTATTTTACTAGTTTCTAAATTAAATATTTTCAAATTTATCAATTTCAAATTTTAAGGTTGATCAAATGTCGCACATACATGGCTGTTCAACATTTCCAACGTTATTTCTAAAATAGGTGACCATAAACTAAATATATGCAAAATCCAAAACACACATATTCAAATACGTTTGACAAAAACTTAACTCTTGACCTCTGTACTGCATTGAATTCTCAAAGTTATGGGACTTTTGTATCAAAAATCCGCTTTTATTGTGTACGGTATGATTCACTTGCTTGTTGTAGTCGCCGAGTATTAAGTATGGAATACTCGTTTCGTTTGCCCACAGTATTTTGATTATTTTTTCACTTATAGGAAGCTACATTTATTCTGAGTGCTATATATACCGTGATTTTATAGTTGTTTTGGAACCGAAAAATTTAAATTCTGTATCAATAATAAATTAGAGTTAAAAAAATACCAATGTAATAAAATAAAAATGTGTTTTTGTAAACATTATATTTAATGCTTATGAATAATAAATGAGAACGCGTGGCAATGAAATTAAATCTCACATATAACTACGATCACTACTATCGGTGCCATTCATAACATGAATAAGTGTCGCGACGTTACTGTCATTAAGTCAAACGAGTGAAAAATAATATCATCAAAAACTATTTTTTTTATTATCAACAGTACATTTTTTTTGTCCTACAAATTGCTCTAAGTAACCAACCACATTTTAGTTCCAAAACAACTATAAAATCACGATGTATGGGCTACTTTTTAACTCGGGAAAATATTCATTCCGGAAAAATAATATGTATGATGTAGCTTTTGCGTAATAATAACACATAATTAAGTTATTATGATAAACTAAAAAAAACAGATGTGACAGAAAAAAATCGTAATAATATTTCGTAAAAGCTACGTACATTATTTCATTTAATTTTCATTTATTTTTAGAAATAATCTTGAACCGTTTTCAACTCCACTCCAACTGATTTATCTAAGTGGATGCTGTCACATCCTGCAGACCACCAGCGCCGGCACGGTAGCCCGGGGTCGCCGGTTCGATCCCGGCCCGGGACGCGCATAAATATTGTTTTGCCTACAACAATCCCGATCATTTTTGTCTGCATGTCTTACCGATTGTATTTATTGAATGCATGCTACCATTGTTCGATGATCCCTTTATGTTCTGAACGTAATAAAGTTATTTGGTTTATCATTTTGGTTTAAACAAGTTTGGGGACTCGTTTCATAAGTAAAAGTTATTGGATAGTTATTTTATTAAACAGATAATGTAGATGATTGCCTCGGTGGCGTAGTACTGCATGCGTGGTACAGCGCTCTGAGGTGCTGGGTTCGAGTCCCGGGTCGGGCAAAGTGATATTTGGGTTTTTAGCTCAGTATCAGCTCGGAGTCTGGAATTTGTGCTCGATATGGCGATAGCCTAGTTGGTTGTGGAATGGACTGCCGAGACGAAAGGCTGCAGGTTCAAATCCCAAGGGCACACACCTCTGACTTTTTTAAAGTTATGTGTGTATTCTTTGTGAATTATCGCTTGCTTTAACGGTGAAGGAAAACACCGTGAGGAAACCTGCATATCTAAGAAGTTTTCTAATGAAATTTCGAGGGTGTGTGAAGTCTACCAATCCACACTAGGCCAGCGTGGTGGACTAAGGTCTCATCCCTCTCAGTAGTAGAGGAGTCCCGTGCCCAGCAGTGGGGCAGTATATAATACAGGGCTGATATTATTTATGATATTTATGGCGATAGACTCGCCCTGTATCACATCATGGGACGGAACATACTTGGCGAAAAGTGGGTGCCCTAGTTGCGTCTCTGCATACCCCTTCGGGGATAAATGCGTTTTATGTTTTGGTGTGATAATGTAGATATTACTCATTTTATTACCATTTATTTGGGAGGATAGATTAGTATAACTTTTGTATTTAATTTGGCTTATGTGACGAGTAGGTTTTTTTTATTGTTTTCGGGGGCAGACGAGCTAACGAACACACTGATGGTAACTGGTCACCGTCACCCAAAAACGTCGGTAATGCCAGAGGTAGAGCGAAGCTGCTGCCTACAGTGAAGTAATTTTTTAAACTTTGAAGATAAGTCATAACGCTGACGAATAACCAAAGGAGGTAATTAATTCCAGAGCGCACAAGTTTCTGGTTAAAAGATCCCAGAATAAAATACATTTACTCAAGTTAAATACGTTTACTCAAAACTGAAATAGGCTTTAAACCTTTTTTATTTAGGTGCCAGAGTCTGCAGTGGAATTGGTGGTAACGGACTACAAACTAGATACAATTATGAGTATCACCAGGTCTAGCCCACATGTCGTCAACTAGTTGCCGAAATACATATTATATTGTGAGTTGCATTAAGCTACATTACTCTTAAGGGGCCCTTAAAGTATTACGTAACGCAATTTTTGAAGATTTTTGAGCCCCCCGCCCCGCCATGTAACACGCCGTAACATTTTTCTATATCCCCCTCCCTAAAAGTTACGTAACTATAAAGTATCAATTTGTATAAAATATTCACAATTTTGTTACGCAAAGTACCGGAAAGTGAAATACCTTTGTTATTGTTTTAAAATAGAAAAACCAATGTTACGTAACAAGTTGTACGAACCCTCCTTTCACCCCTGTGACGCACCGTAACATTTTACAAGATCCCCCATCCCCGCAAATTGCGTTACATAATACTTGAACGGCCCCTAAATGTTATAGACTACTTTCAAAATATAAAGTTTTATCTAGACTTTTATCTAGTATAAACTATTGCACGCAGGCAAGACCGCGTGCAAAAGCTATCTTAAATATAATTATTAGATACTAGATATAAACTAGCATCTAGTAGTTTTCTAAAGCTATCAGGTAATTACTGGGATTTTTATAAGATAAATATCTCTAAGATAACAGATCACGTGCCCCAGCAGGAAATTCTTGAGAACTAAAGATAGCTCGCAACTAATCAGGTTAAGTTGAAACAGGGAATTACATTTCTTCAATCCTTTTTTACTCTGTCACCGGACAGCCAAGTTATGAATGAATGGGACATAAAAATGCGGCACAAGTATCCAAGTCTTATTAAAATTTCTTATAAATCTAAAAAAGCCCTATTCAGCCTTTGAATCCACGTAATTTTATTGATACATGTTACTTGAAATGTTTATAATTAAAGCTTATTTTCGATACCATCAATCTAGTCGTTTCGCAATTTAAACTGCTCGACGTTCGTTCCAATATATACTTTGTGAAGTTGGAAATAAAGTGTCGTGTTGCTTGCGGTGGTTCTCAAAAAGTGACAAACGTCAGCTCTTTCAATTTTACGCGTATGGAGTGACGAAGTGACAAGCGCAAAAGGCGGCATCGTCTGTGACGCGGCCAATCAATTTGTTGGGCCACAATACGCAATACATCCTCTACAAACTAACTGGCTCACACCGAGACCGGGTTATTCTGCTATCGAGAAATTTTAATATTTAATCATTTCGAATTTTTGATAGCGTATTTGTATTTCATTCGACTGCAATGATAATCTTTTGGTAAAACATATGTAACACATTCAGGTGTTCACCTAAAGCTATGAATTCTTTGAGGTTTTTGGTTTGATCTTCGCTTGGTCAATCAAATAAAGATTTTCAATTCAAAAACCGTGATATTAAACGAGTTTTGGAACGAAAATGTGTGCTTTAAATAGCAGTTCTAGGTTATATTAAGTAATAGTGGTATAGTGGTGACCTATAAGCGCACTAGGTACACTCCTGTCGATCTCAGAGGCCACGGTGCGACTTGAGTTTATGAACATAATGAGTGTTGTTCATAGTTTGTAGTGATTTATCTTCCCATATTAAAAGTCGTACCGTGTTCTCTATCCATAGAATCCGTTCAGCAGTTTTTGCGTTATCTTCTAACAAAATTCCAACCATATTCAAAGCTTAAGGTTTTGTAATATTAAATATCAATATTCCCCCATTCAGAATGGACCACGTCGCGCCTGTCTCATACAAGATGCATAGAGCCGATGCGCAGGCACTGGCGTCGGCGTCGTTTTTGCTTCTCTAATGAAGTGACGGCCACTCATTAGCCGGCTCGTAACGAGGCCGCCCGGGCTTCGATTCCCGGTTCAACTCAACAATTCAAATCGACCATATGGCGCTCGGAAAAACATTTTATGATATGTACAACCGTTATGAATGCATCTTTGTGATCTTTTCTGGTGAGTGAGGTGGCATGGTTTTTTTATGAAAATAATTACGGGCTACTTTGTTGTATATGTTAGATCATAGATTAGTAGAATTATATGTAATAAAAACTATTATAAAAATAAATGTACTGACACTCTGGTCTGTTGTCTTGTATTGACAAGACGTATTTTATTTCGCATTACCTATATAAATTTCTGATTTCATCTATTTAAAGTAATATTTATCAGGTTATGGGCCATTATTACTCCGTAAAAGATTAAATCAGTTTTTTACCGAAATAGTCACGCGATTAAATGGGATAAAATTGATAGAGATTCACCGGTCAACCACGAGCGACATTTTGTTCTAGAAGTTTTTCAACGAACTGCAAAAATGAATTCACAAATATCCATTGGTACCATCGAGAAGTTAATTGGCAGAGAAAATTATCCAACGTGGAAATTCGCCGTTAAAAACTATTTGGAACATGAGGAGCTATGGGACACTATTGAACCGGGAGGTGACTACGGCGAAACAGGTATGGTCGAAATTAGAGCAAGTCTTTGATGACTCCGGGCTCAGCAGAAAAGTAGGTTTATTATGTGTTGAGGATTATATTAATAAAGTGACGACAGCAGCACACAAGCTCAGAAATAACTTTGTAGTAGGAGACGAGTGGCTCAGTAAATTGCTACTCGCTGACCTCCCTGAAGTCTACAAACCGATGATTATAGCTATAGAAAGCTCTGGTGTGCCCGTTAGTGCTGATTTTGTCAAAACGAAGTTATTACAAGACGTCAAAGGGTCCGAATCCTCAGCCTATTATGTCAATGTGAAAGGAAATGAAACAACAATTGAAAAGTAAATTTGACGAAGTCGTATTGTGCCCGTAGCAAACATATTGACATAAGATATCATTTTCTGCGTGAAAAGGTTTCTAAAAAGGAAATAAAAATTATTGTACATGAGTACCGAAAGAATGGTGACTGACATACTTACTAAACCTACAACACGCATTAAATTCCAAGAATGTGTTCGAGAAATGGGACTACGTTTTGGGGAGGATGTTAGATCATAGATTAGTAGAATTATATGTAATGAAACTATTATAAAAAATAAATGTACTGACACTCTGGTCTGTTGTCTTGTATTGACAAGACGTATTTTATTTCGCATTACCTATATAAATTTCTGATTTCATCTATTTAAAGTAATATTTATCAGTATACAATTACGTTTTGATCTTAGTTTTATTGGAAGTAAAAATTACTTTAACGTTCCATTATAGTAAGTTTTTGTATTTACAATATCTCAATGGTCTAGTGGTCGCTTATATTGGCTGTGGACTGGAAACTCTTGGGTTCGAGTCTCGGTTTAGTAAGACATACAGTCTTACTTATAAACTTGTTTCAGCATTAAGAATAATAAGAATTACTTAAATAGCTGTCAAAAACATCACAGTTCCTAGTTTAAAACTTATTAAGAGGCAAGATGCGGGTTTTGACTTACAGCTGATCGAGTAAATTTGTGTTTTAACTAAGCATAGGTTTACGATTTTTTTATAAGTAAGAGTGTATATTGTGTGGATTTTTTTCAATCCAATTTTTCGGAGATTGCTTCTCCCAAGAGTTAAAACCGTCTAGTCTATCTAAAAATCAAAATCATAAAAAAGTGTTGCACTGACAATGACATTTAAAGGAGGACTATTCCTTTCTTTACTCTACCTTATAGTTTAACGCACGTTGTTTAATTTTCCATGCTCGTATATCCAACCTCGTACATCATGCGTCTAAAGAGCGTCTTGTTTCAAAATTTCAATAATCATATCATTTAAGACTAAACATTGTTAGCTACGCTGGCCTGGGTTGGCCGTTAACGCCAGTTGGTGGTGAAAACATACAGAGGTTAATTACGTCGAGCAAGAGAATATTGCTTGTCAATTCAGTAAAGTTTGTCGAGCAAGAACTGGTTGCCAACTAATTAAGAGGAATTAGGGTGGGAAAATGAGATAGTTTGTCTAAATACGTGCGTATATAAGAGTCTGAATAGGTACTGCCATTTTGTACCTTATAGCTGCTGCATAAAGAGCAATGTTGAAGAACAACCCTTGCCTTCGCTAGGGTATTTACTCGGTATTTAAAACTAAGCATGAAATGCCTTTATGCCATGCAAATCTTTGTAAGCCAAGGTTTTAAATGATGTTCTTTTCTTTGAATAGTCATAAGGTCACAGTCTAGCGTCACAGTCTAGAGATTTGAATACTACGTTTTTTCTGCATCATAAATAAAATCAATGATTTCAGCACATAATAAGTGCATAACTGGTATTTAAGTAACCGAGTGGGTAAGAGAGACTAAGATAATTGGGTTTCCAAATCGCAGTCAGTTTTGTGTGCGAGAGGGACTCCACTTCCGACAAGTCGGCTGGTTCTACAGTACATAACTTTACTACGCTATATTACCACCGTTCATGCAAAAGGATCCTAATATATTATACAAAACGAATGACATAATAACCTATTATTAGTCTCTCTAATTTTACCTTTATCCTCAGCTATGCTCCGTTTGACGCACTTCGCACCCGTACGTAAACACACGGGACACGCTTCACTCAACGTTAGGTGGTTCTTACGACCAATAATTTCAGTAATTTCATCTTATCTCGTTGTAGGAGAGAAAATGGGGGGGATAGTCGTATAACAGAAATTACTATGGTCAAACACGGTCGCTTTACAATCACTTATGGACTATGGTAACAGTAACGTGCGTTCAGTTTTGAGTGTTCAAATCTGTTTTGTGAAATTGTGTGGTGGTTAGATGAAATGGCTTATGGCATGTTGGTTAGATGTAGTAGAAAGGAAAGGTCTTAATATCCGTGTATATACACGCTTAAGGGTCACGGTATTAGCTGAAAGGGATAGACAGAGGTCAATTAGATTATCAAGCTTATTTTCCGTTAATTTATATGGCTGTATATACTTACATATCACAATCTTATAACAAGAATTGAAACAATTTTTGACAGATCAAAAGAATCTAGATAATTTGGGAACTCGGCCGGGGTATCGAACACAGTCTCACGGTTCAAAGCCCAGGTGCATAGGCCTATATAGCGATACTTTATATAGAGATACACTTTCACGGTTAAAGTGAACAAAGTTATTTCAGCCCTTATGGTACGGAGACTAATACAAGACTGCGGGTTCCATATCGACACAGTAAAATTATTTCTGTACATGAAATGGCTGCAATTATTTTCATTTACATATATTACAAAACTTGCTTCAACACCATCACACCAAAGACAAAATAATTAAATTCAGCAAACTCAACAATAGCTTTCAACGCGTTGAAATTTATTTTATATTCCAAATGATAAAATACCCCGCGGCATGCGCCCAGCGATCGTTCACATTGTTTCCCGTCGAATAAGATTCGATATAAAAACCCATTGTAATGCAGTGAGGAAATGGAAAGTGGGATAGGCTGCGTAACGCGAGATTCCTGCGTACGCGCCGCTATGCGATCCGCCGCTAGGGGTGGGGTGGAGTCGATTATGGTTTCAGGAAGTTCGGATTTACCTATCCTAAAAAAATAATACCAGCCCTACTGGGCACAGCTGAGTACGGCCCTTCTCTATAATTGAGAGGATTTAGGTCTTAGTCCATCACGCTAGCTTAGTTGGGATGGCAGATCTTATCTTCGAAATTCTTTCAGAAAATTCATAGGTATGTAGGTTTCTTCGAGATCGTTCTATTTACCTACCCATATGACACGAACATGAGAGTAGTGACAAAAAAAAAATGAGCTCATCGGATTTGGATTAGTTTTTAGGACTGGTGTCTGACGTCTATCGACCGACAGTCCCATGTGAGATTCAAATTGAGACATATCGCACTTTTAGAACTAAAGTTACCTAACTCAAAATTTATATATTTTCTGATTTTGTTATAAAACTACCTTCCGTCCTTCCTTCCTTACCTACTTTAACACTATGGCGAAGAAAAGACACAATTATGGAATAGAAACAGAGATTCTAACTTTTATATTGTTTTATTATATCTTCTGTATTCCTTTATTTTATCTTGTCTGTAAATATTTTTTCCATTATAAATGTATGTACAGAAGTGTGATTATTTTTTATAAATCAACAGATCGTATCCAGCTTATCGATATACGCACATCACTAACGCATCTCATATGTTTTATTGGTCGGGTGTGCCGCGTCGAATACTTTTGTGCGGAATAAAACAATCCTGTGTGCACGTGCCGAGCCGCCGCATAATGCGCCCATTTCCTTACATTACCCGATTACTTTATGTTATTGGAACGGAAAATAAATTAACTAGAGATTGTAGAGCGGTTTTTGAAAAATTACGCTTTGATGGGATTTGTTCGGTATTATGTAGCAAGAACACTGTAATTTTTTTATTTAATGACTAAATTTTGATCACAGCTTCTTTCGTATAAAAGTTTATTCCATGCATAAAAGGGAAGTTCTTTTAAAGACTTCAGTGAGCTAATCAAAGCGCTAAACTCCATCGAAACCCATTTCATAGTTTATGTATTAAAAAACGTCACAAACTTACCCATTTATAACTATAGGTATATTTTATTTTATTTTTTTATTAATAGAACCGAATTTATAATATAAAAACTAATCGACGAGGATGGGATTCGAACCCACGCGTGCAGAGCACATTGGATTAGCAGTCCAACGCCTTAACCTCTCGGCCACCTCGTCTTGTCGGCGTTTGGTCAAATAGTGAGTCTAATAATTTTTTATTTAGCAATATTTTATTTATTGGTATATCGGTAATTCAAGAGGAGCGTGACGAAGCACTTACATCGCTTTCCGATTGACATTTTCTTATTACTAGGTGCAGTCAAGTAATTTTGGCAGGACATAAAAAATGTCGTATCATAGATAATTTGTATTAAATTAAAAAAACATATTTTAGTAGAGTGACTGTTGAAAGAAAAAATAAAGCAAATATGTGCGGAATACACATGACGAAAACGAATGCTCTGGTTGAGTCTCCGTTTATCCGTTCGGGGATGATTTATTGCCTTAAGACAATCGATAACTACCCAATTAATAGCTGCCATACAATTGTAGATAGTCAAAACATTTTAAATGAATGAATTAATCTCTCCTAGCCGAATTTCGGCCACGACGGCCAATCTCAACAGAGATCATCCAGGTACGCGGGACATTTTATAATGCTCAAGCGTGTGCGCAATACAGAGGTGCACTTTCTGTTCCTTCACTCTCATAGTCCGGTGAGACGGCTATCCGACATGACCGGAGAGAGATCAAGCGCAGGACTAACAGCTTTTCGTGCTTTCCTAGGTATCATACCGCGAAAATCCTGAGACTGAGTAATTGCGAAGATTAAAAAACCCATTGTTTTAACCCGATCTTGGATTCGTACCCGGGACCTCAGCGGAATAGTTGTACTAGTACCATATACCCAATACAACTACGCCACCGAGACACTCATAAAACATTTTATACTGTCAATAGAACCGTTTCTAAGTGCTCTCACTATTTAACACACCGAACAAGCATTCCACAAATTCTGGAGTCCGTCTTTTTGTGAGTTTGATTAAGCATTTTACACCGACAGAATTGGGTATCCTTTTTGTGGCGTACGCAAAACGACCAGTTTAGTCAGAGCTGTGCTATTAAGCGCCTTACTCTATGTAGAGTATTAAAATGAATAGAATTACGATGGGTCTCGGTAAATTGGTTAAGACACGGCTTGTATCGTATCGATTATTTAGAGACGCATTGGTATGGGGGGAATTTAGGAAGTAATGCTTTTGAGATGAATTCCGATCTGTAGAGCTAGGTTTTGTTTAGAAATTGAATTTTCTATGCCTTTTTTGAGGGAATATATTTTTTATACAACTTGCCAGGTTTTATATGTCTGATATATAAACCGTATATTTATTTGCAAATAATAAAAAATAATACGCATTACGTTAATGGGGTAAGGACAAATTATAAAATTTTAATACAAAAAAGTAAATGTCTAATTTTGAAAAAAAAAACTTTTGATAGTGTTTCCATATCAAAATATTTATTTGCAATTAATTAAGATTTTTTTACGCATTACGTAAATGGACTTTCAAAAAATATTAGAATATTAATATATAAAATTAAGTGTCTAATTTTTAAAATAAACTTTAACCGTCTTATTACAAAAATCGAAATAAACCTTAGCCTAAACCTGTACTAACAAAACCAGGCTTATCTGGGAAACCATGGTTTAAATTTGTCCGTATTACAAAACTCATAAAAACCGTAGACTTCTTAGTACCGCCATTTGAACCATGGCCTACATATAAACCACAGACAAATACAAACAACATTCGTTCAATACATCATTTAATCGCAACGTTCCATATACCCAAAAAAGAAAACGTTTGCATACAATGTTAATGATTAAACAATGTTTAGGAGTATTAAAAATATTAAGCCTTGGTTATTTTGCTCCAAGATCAACAATAGTTGTAACTTCGATTGCAGTTTTGTTTAGGTTTCAAGTTTTGACTAATGTTGTATTAGCTGGTAATACATCAAAATGCGTGTTACGAAACGTAAGCTTCCCGCGCGTTATACGAAACCATAACATTAAACAAAACTATTGCGGTGACTATTACAAATAGCTTTGAAATTTATTATCAGTGTCTTATTGTATAGAACAATTGACTCTTTGTAATATTGTGATGAATTAACGAAAAAAAAAAATGATCTGAAAATTGGAGTACTGAGTCGAGTCTATCGAGTCGGCGTGGCGTTTCCAGTAGCTCAACGGCTTCAATATCCTCAATATCGACTGAATCTACCACGTTAATATCCATTCTCGATAAAAAATAACACAAGACAATGAAACAGACGCCAATTTAAGAGATAGTCTGACAAATGATTTGAAATGTGATTTGACATTTACGATTTAGACCATCGTCAAACCAGGGGCGCCGAGGTTTAGCATTAGACCATCAAATAGTCCATGGTTTATCGTTAAACCACTTTTTGTAATACCATTTTTATATAAACCGTAATTTGCATAAGTTTAAACCAGAGTTTTTAGTTAAACCTCGTTTTATAATAAGACGGTAAGTGTATAGGTGTTTTAAAACCAAATAGCCTTTTAGACTGTCAATAAGCCGTAAAATTGTTGCTTATTTATAAAAAATGTAACAATTTGTCCTATTTAAAATATAAATATACTAACCTAACCAAAACTTCAAATCTTTGTTGTCACCAAATACTACTTGTAATTTGTTTATACTGTTAAAATTAAGTCTTTTCCTACTTCTGCGCAAACTCTCCCAATTTCTCGAACTTGAAAGAGTTTAAATATTTTTTTATTGAACACGCCAAAATGGCATCATTATACATGCATTATATAGTGCAGCCTTTATGCATGCATTATGCATACGTGAAGTCCACAAAAAATTTCGACCGATAAGAGCTAAATATATATCAGCAAAAATGGTCCAAAGCCCGTTAATTCTTAAACAATTCATGACTAGTTAATACTTAATCTTCCTGATAACACGAAACAAAATAAAGAATAATACTTATACTTACTAACATGAAAATATTAACTGGCACACTAAACAACGTTAATGCCATCATTCTGGCATCCAATAAAATTAAGACGCCCACTTTTTACATTTCCCAATTCGTCGGCATGCCGCTCTGGCACGCCAGGCGTTCCAAACGCGCCACTGTCACACTCCACTGGCGGCCAGTAATTCGGCTTTTTGTAATGACTTAATTAATTTCACGGTGCTATGTGCTTTTTTATGGTAGTGTGTAATTAGTGGTCATTAAGGTGGTTAAGTTTGAAAAGTAATTAGCGGCTGTTTAAGCTGATTAAGCTTTTGAAAAATTGGATTTGGATGAGACTTAGTTGTTGAGTTGAACTACAAAACAATTGCGATGGACGAACTAAGATCGAACGAAACGAATGATTAAAAGAAAAAAATATAAAGTAGTTGTTACACCTCTGTATAACCCAAAAGCGTGGAAAAAGGTGAGATGTATGTAAAAATAACCTGCAAGAAAGAAATATTTGAATTATATATTATTTTTAATTAATAAACTTTACACTATTTTTTTCTTCCATCGAAAGTATGTTTAGTTTTAGACGATGATAAAGGATAATTTTAAAAAATTTTCGTCTAATGAGTACCACGTTGTCAGTGATTGAATCGACCTTATCGACATCGCCGCATCACCCGGGAGATATCCTATTATAATTGATAAATTACATTAATCCTAATTTAATTCCTTCAGTTGTATAGCTTGCGAGCGCGACATCGCTCGAATCGAATACCAATTCGAAACCGAGACTTATGAGCGATCTGGGGATCAGGCAGTGAAATTGTTTTTTTTTAGTATCAGTTCGTCATCTGGGATTTGCGTCTATAATTGTTATTAGCTCGCTCGTTATTACATCACGGGACGGAATATACGCTTGGCAAAAATTGGGTGCCTGGTTTCACCTCTGTCTACCTCCTCAGCGACCAAAAGCGTAAAGGTATGCGTACGTGCAAATTTAATTGAGTTACATCAGGGAACTTGATTTCAACTAACAGATGCGTAATTTGGAAGAAGCTTAGATTTCGTTCAAATATTAAATATAGACGCCTTACATATTTAGATAAATTAGAAAAATACTATTGTAATCCACTGGATCAATGTAATATTCCGAAATAAATTTGATAATATATAATCATCCCACAGTTCCAGATAATAATCTGCTATTATCAATCTAACATGTCAGATCAATGGCAATAAAGCCAACAACTAACAGAAGTAACCTTTACACATAAAAGTATGCTCTACTATGAAATATCTTGGGTGCAGTAAATCTCCGCAGTACACGAACCTACAAATTACGGTCAATATCGGCAGTGATATGGCGCGGGTATCGGTTGCCATGGCAACGGGCGTGAGAATCCCCGCTCGGTACAATGCTCGGACGGCGGGCGATGGTCAGCCGCTAACAGGGTGTTGGGTTTGAAATTTATTGATTTATATGTTTTTTTTTAATAATCACTTTAATAGTAAATGCTATGAATGTTTATTTATTTAAACTCTTGTACATCAAGTCTTATAGAAAATATACAATAGAGATTACGTATAAACTGGTAGTGCAAATGGCGGTCTAATCGCAATCGGCGATTTGTTCCCGACAATCACGTTTTTCATGTTAAAAAATATTCTTTCACACTTCCTCTTAAATTAAATAATACTGTAATATTTACTTTATATTGAAAGTATTTTTTTCACATTTTTATATCTATTTCAAAAATGTAAATGACTCAGGAACCAAACCATCGATGGTTGGAGATTCACAGTGAGCAATCTCCACTCAATGCATGCCGTGTCCAGCAATACTGCCTTTAGCTTTTGTTCTTTAACCTAACGACAATGGAGAGCTTCTAGAGATGTTAGTCGAGGCTCTTTGGTATCTATGCATGGACAGGAACGACAATCGGGACAACAATTGTAGAGTCCATATCCCACATGTCAGTAATTCGTGTGCCAAGCCTAAATATTTAGACATTTTATTAAATACTTGCTTTGGCTTGTGGCTTCGCCCGAATGTTGTCTTCCGGAATAAAACTCACGCTATACATTTTCCAGGGATAGAAAGTAGCCTATTACCTTCCCAGAATCTTAAACTATCTCCATACCAAATTCCATAAAAATCCGTTCAATAGATTTTGATAAAATCGATGACATATAGACAGAAAAAGAGACTTGGTTTTATATATACTTATTGTTAAACGTATATTTCTTTAGAAGAACATAATTTATTTTCCTTCTTAGAATAAATTCGACATGTTAAGGAAACTTTATTCTTTGACTTCGTTGCTATTTTTAATATGTCCAAATACAGCTATATACTTCGCTTTCCTGTTTACTAGTAAGCAATTATTAAGTAAAGCACTCATTATCATCATCATTGCGAATGTTCTTATTTAAATTTTATGGCAGAATCTTATAATGGAATTTAAAATTCAATATGAATTTTTGACAGCCATGTGTCGGTTTCTAGTGTTACTTGGTGTGAGTTTTATAAAACCTTTTGGAAGCTTCCAACTGCCTCATTATTCTGTTTTAATAGACATGGTACACAATATAGTGATTATGTGATTTAAAGCAGAATTTTTAGAATGAATTGTGCGGTACAGTGCGATAATAGGCTCTGTACTTTATGGTTATGAGTGGTATCGATTGTGTTATTGTCAGTCAGTGAGTCGAAGCTCTTCATCAAGCAAATGTCTGTCTTATAATTGAGTACATAAAATACATTTTCATAAAGAGCTATTATATATTATGTATTAAACAACCACATGACTGAGGTGAAAGTCCATAAAATAATTATCTCTATATGATATTAAGCGTCTATGACGTGACAGTTAGGCGGAGGTAAGAATTTGAAAATATTTTCTAAATGACGAGATGAGTAAACCGCTTATCTGATTGTAGCTGTACGATTTTCCATAAAGAGAATTAATATCATTCAAACATTTAGTTACAATTGAGTGCATGATAACTAAGACCTACCTTTTATTAATATTGAATAACTATTTGTATTTTACATTTATATTTCATTTAGAAAATATGTAAAAAGTATATTGTGTATGGAGTGGTATTAGAGACTATATACCTACACAGTCTGCATCGTAACTAATCAAATAAAATTTTATGTGTTTCATACAATCGCTGTAATTGTCAGAACCTTATATTCTTATTCCTGACCCTACCTAGTTTTATTTTACAGCAAGATTCGTCGTTTTAGTAATTATCATTAAATGTTTTACGTTTGGCAAACTGCGTCTTTTCCTTTCTTTCTATTCACCAATATTACACTCTAATTTGATATCGAAACATCTCCTTTATAAAATGTTCCAGAACTGAGTCAGCTTATATTTCAGACGCCTGCCTGAAATCTAACTGAGCCTTCCAGTCCTGGACAAAGTCACATTACAATCCATACTAACTGTTCGCCGAAATGGGTATCAAATCATCTAGATGGCATCCCACATGCTGCCACTCAAAGAAGCGTCTGAATCGCTTCTATAAAACAATTGTAAAGCTATTGCGAAAATAAAGTATTGCAAAAGCAACATACTGTACAAAGTGTTTAACGAAAACATTAGTAGTTAAGATTTCAGATGAGAGAGAAACGCAAATACTTTATCTCTTAAACTCTTATTTTTCTTTTTTAGTGTTAACCGATGTATGTTGATAAGAGTTTGTTAAATTAACGACTTTTATGATTTAGAACACTTTACTATTACTTTGTCTAGTTTTTTTTTATTGTTTGAATGACGAGACGAGCTTGCTATTCGCCAGATGGTAAGACCGACCGCTCATAAACAGCAGAAACACCATCTAACTGAAATGAAATGAAATTTAATTTAATTTCATAACACCTTAAATTACAATGTATTCTTTGGTATTCCAGTGCGCTTGCCATCCTGAGAAATGAGATGTTAAGTCTTATTATGTCCAGTAGTTACACTGGATACAATGTTATTTATCTATAAAAGTATTTAATGGATCACCAAATATTTTTAAACTATATAAAAGCATGTCGCATCAAGGCAAGAATTAATTTATTTTAATATTATATGATTTAGAAAAGTCATAACGATTTATTATGTTTACGCGAATGTTAGAAATTTAAATATTACAATATAAAAACCGCGTCAAAATTCGAAAAATAGTTTAATTTAAAAAAAATCTCTAATTGAGTATTACGAATATTATAACTGAGGACGTAAACTCAACGTATTACATTTACGACTAATAATTCATTACACTAGTAAAAATTATTCTTATTTCAAACATTTAAATATCCATAAACCTGGTATACGTTTGGAAATTTAAAATATTTCATGTTATTTCTTCGAATATTGTGTGAACATAAATAATACTATACTAAAGTAATTGAGATTAGTTTTAATGAGACTTTTGAACAAAAAAGATAGTTATAATTTCTTTTACTTACATTTTTTCTATGAAAAATAAAATAAAATATACCAATTTATACATTAATTTCTAGTAATATCAATTCTTATTTTTCGAAACTAATATAATACAAATATTTATAACTGCTTTTTATGAAAAACATTTAACTTTCACAGAAGTGGCATGTTTGAAGTTGTTTGTATCTTACATGGATATAAAAAAGTTAGGTAATAAAAGAACTAAATAGGTATGTTTTTCATTTCTTATAGTATCTGCCTTTTTACCGGAACTCCGGGTCGTTGACACATTATTATAAAGTTGATCTATATTTCACAAAAAACTAACACAATTCGGCGAAAAAACGCCGGTATGTCCGTCTCTTTCTTTCCTATAACTCCGTAACAAACACGTAAGAGTGAAAGTGACAGACTCAGTCTGTTGGTCCGGTTTCGATGTGGGCAGGCTTTCGCGTTGATCCGTGACGACCGTTCGCTTTGAAGACGAAATGACACAGTAGCGTGAAGCGAGGGAATATTGCTGTCTCTATCGCACAATTTTTTTTTGCCAACACGTTGACAGCTGATGACGCAACTGCTGTAAAATTATCAAGGCTATCTATTATCAGGGAAATAATGTACACGTGGTCTGAAAAAGATTTTTGATCGTCCGTGGGAAAAGATTTCTTTGATTATAATTTTTGGCAGTATTTTGGTTACATATTTGAGATTATTCTAAAAAAACAGAACTTTATACAATAATTAAACTATAAGAATTAAATAATATTATAGTCATTCCGTCATAAAACGACCTTGATAAAAAATTATGACATTAAAGAATTTGAATTAATTGCGCGTTGATGTCTTTTGTTGGACGAATGAATCATATCATTAGTTCTAATTATACTATTCAAATTCAATCTTTGAATAATGCTTCTATGTCTCACCTATTATAGTATATTATTTTGAATTATAAAAGTAAACTAAAGTTAAGTTTTTCCAAATAAAAATCAAGTAATAACTACGATTATATTTTAAATGAATGCATTTTATTTTTCGACTTGCGTAAGCCATTTATAAAAGTTTTTTTTGGATAATTAATAAAATAACACGAATCAATATAGTTATAACAATAATTTTATATTTGAAGCTCTTAATACTAGCATAATAAATTCATTCAGATCACTACAAAAATAACATTTATTTTCCTTTTTGTATATGAATAGGAACATTGTTCGTGATTTTTTTAGTTTATAGACTTCTAGCACCTTTTTGCTATTTAACTCACACGTATTATGCTCATTGATAGATATGTTTCAATAACATAAAAAGCATCAGTCCTAATTCACCACGGCTCATAAAAACCGAGCATTCATAACTCGATAGAATAATCCCGGTTTAAAAAATAAACCAACCACTCAGTAACTGCCGTCAAAATTGAAACAAAACTGTTGAGGCGAGTCATCAACATCCGTCAACGACGTAGGACCGTTACTCCAGAACGATCCACGTATCGGCCGTGAATCCTTCTAAAAATCTTAGAATCGACAGTTCTAATACATATATGCGAGATGTGGAGGCTGCGAGAGAAGGTTTCTCAGGTCGAAAAGCGCGCGAACGCAGTGTGGCGCCGATGCTCGTGCGCACAGCACGCTCACACGGGACGCGCGTGCGCACTACACGCGACCTGTCAAATCGCGCTCACAGTTCCGAATTCGAATACGGCCCGCGGATTGGACGGTGCGAACCATTTCAAAAATGGAACGAATGTTCAACCTCTTTTGCGTTGATCTGACCTAATCTTTGAAGTCACTGGCACAAACGATATTGTGTTTAAAAAACAGTGTCTATATAAAGGATGTGACAATAGTTCCCCAACACAAACAGCACAGTGTATCGATATGTGCTAATCGTTCTCTAGGTCTGCTCAATTTAGTCCAGTGATGCCAAGGGCATGAATTTTGACTTGTTAAAAGTGTGAACTAAAAAGGTGTGAACTATTGAATTTGCTCAAAGTAGTGTATTTGTACATAAACTATATACTCGTATATATAACGGATTTGTAGTTATTTTCGTGTTGTATATAATTATTGGAAAAAGGATTGTTTCTGTACTGGATTTTTAGCGGTAAGATGTTTTGACTCTATACTCTATTTATATCTCACCACAATGCTAGTCCCAATATCTTTAAACCATAGAGTTCGAATAGAAAGATATGAGTTTTGGCAACTATGGTATTAAACAATATCTCTGTCTCTATGTCATAGTCATGTTATTAGTACTAGTATGATTACAGCATATATCAAGAAAAATTAAAAGCACCTGAATCATTTCATTTAGTTTTACTCTACATATTTAAAACATATAAGTATTTCATACGTATCACAATATCTTTCATTAAGGTTAATGTAGGTACATCAAAAACAAAATTATAAACTCTATATTCTAGAAGATCTTTTATAAAACATTTTTTACTGTAAAACTCTGAGAAAGAAACGATCACGCTGATACTAAGCTTTGATAGAGCTTACGACTTATCTTGTTATCCTAATATAGACCTATTCTTCATACCAACCTTTTTAGGTATCAAGAGCAGTTGTGCAATAAAAAGTCGTAGACAGAGAATAGACGTCTAGTTGAGATGTCTAGTGGGTACTTGATAAGTTTTGTATATAACTATATAACGATTCCCATGTTGATAATTAATGTATAAAAGCTAAAAAAGGTACATAAGCTCGTTTTCATTTGTGTTTTAAGGTCAGTCTGTAAAACAATAATATATATACCAACAATTCTACAAATCGTCGAACTTGGTCTCTCTATATTTGATATTGAGTTTTGTATTGTATCTATTCAGCATTATGGCACGACTGTCATATGCCGAACCAATATAGTCAAAAGTTGATTGTTAAGCAATAAAGTTCATTTTTGCGACAATTTTATCATTATCAGAATATAAATTTCAGATAATTTAAGATTTTCTTATTGTAGAGACCTTACTGTGTATTAAATGCATTCAAGCTGTCTCTATCATAGTAAAATTATGAATTTTTGAACTAGTGATTTAACTACCTTAACATCTAATACCAGTCGTTTGTTTCTATTATAGGTACTTAAAGATCCTAAAAATCTTAATACTACATTTGTTACTGTAGATTATGGGGACAAATTTCTGAAAAAAAATGCATGTGGCAAATAGTTGACATAGTAAGTTTGTTTGATGTATTTATAGCTATAGAGCTTTGACAGTCTAATTTGACCTCCTAGAAGTACGTGCGTAAATATACTAGAAAGGTCACGCTAACATGGTTGAGCTATGCGACGGGATTCCCATATGCACGAAATAAAGGTTATCCCAGACACAACACTTTTTTAATAACGCGGGCAATAATATTTCTTGGTACATTACTATCTTAAAATATATTTATTTTGACGAAGGAAAAAAGATTTATTATTGGGCCAACAAAAGTATAAAATGTACAATAAAAGGAGAGAAAAAGAAAATATATAAAGAAAAATAACGCAAATATATCCATCGTGCCAACAATGACTGCCTCGGTGGCGTAGTTGTACTGCATGCGCGGTACGGCAGCGCTCTGAGGTCCTGGGTTCAAATCCCGGGTCGGGCAAAGTGATATTTGGGTTTTTCTGCTCAATAATAGCCCGGAGTCTGGAATTTGTGCCCGATATGGCGATAGGCTCGCCCCCTATCACATCCTGGGACGGAACACACTCGGCGAAAAGTGGGTGCCTTGGTTGCACCTCTGCATACCCCTTCGGGGATAAATGCGTGATGATGTGTGTGTGTGTGTGCCAACAATGGGAACTCTTGTTTAACTCCATGCGGCAGTATCAGTCTAACTGATTTTCAAACAGGGCCTCAGATGACGTACGTATTTTGTAAGTAGAGTTGAAAATTGACCAGAAACGATGTTTTGTATATTATATAAATGATACGCAACGAGCTAATTGCTCTTCGCATTGTAAACACCTTCTAAATTTGAAATCACAAAATATTGCGTAGAATTTCACTTCGCGTGTAACTACGACATTTGACGTAAGACTCAATACAATCATTAATTTAGCTACCATACTCTTTGGAACACATCAGTGCTTGCAGTATGTTGTTTGGTGTCAGAAATATACATTGCCGTGGTACCCAGCCGGCCTCGCATACATACCTTACACCTAGTATGAAAATAGTTATTTATTTAATGATTTATTATGTGTATGCAATTGTTTGACATTGGATTAAAACTACTTAACAGATTGCCCACGTGACTATGAAGCATTTTTCGAAACGCCGAGTATTCGGAAAAAATCCGTAAAAGTATTATTTTAAAGTAATTTTTACAATTTCCAAAAAAACAGATTTTGTTGTTAAAGGCGCGACTAATTTTAAATAGTGTTCAATCCAGTTCTACAAACGTAGTGACGTCAAATGCAAAAATAAATATACCGTCATAGAAATAATACGGCAATTTTAAATAATCATAATCACACAATTATATTGTTTTTATTTGTTTTTAGATATGAATCATGACCTTTACTATTGAATAAAGTTGAGGTATGTATATTAAGATAATAATTATTATAGTAAAAAAAATTGTTTATTGAGCTAAAAATCAATAACATAATCATTTGGACAAATATTTAATTACCTTAATATAAAATTTTAGTTGTACATTAATAGACTGATAAAAATAATTCTAAAAATCACTGGCTTATGTTCATTACTCTTCGTTAGTCTTTCTTTTATATTATTTTTCTTCCAATGTACAGACATACCGGGTCCCGCTCTTATATATAGATTTTAATGTAATTGACGCGTCATGATATTTATAAAGAAGATAAGTACTAACAATATATTTGGTGATTTTTTTCTCAACCTGAATGCACAGTGGTATATAGTTATTTGTGAGGTCGTGACTGAACTAATAAATGTGGCAATATTCTACGTGCTTTTTGACCACCTGATGACTTTATCTTACTTTTTAGTAAACATGATACATTTATTTTATTCACAATAAACCTTTTTGATATTTTCTCGATGAATTGCAGAAATAAAAATTTAATATATATATTTGCTTTTTTATCTGTAATATATTTTAATTTTATTTGAAAATGGTTTTCCTTTCTGTTCATTGTTCCTAACATAAGTCCAATATGAGTTCCCATTGTAACTGTTATTGATCATTGATACCAAAATAAATCCACATTCGCAAATTTTGCTTTTACAGCTATATCAGTTCCCATCGATTAACTTAAAAGCTTCTCTCCCCCATAGATTTGACCATAGTCCATCTAACTCAATGCGGGTCACTTAATGGTTATTGTAAAATTAGTTTTTTTTATTGCATCTAACTAACGAGACGAGAGGGTCGCCTTTTATTATGCGATACGACCGCCCATAAACAGTAGCAACACCATACGGAACTTTGAATTACAAAGTACTGCGTGGCTCCTACTGCGCTGGTCATCCTGAGACATGAGATGTTTAGTCTCATGATGTTCAGTAATTACACCGTTCATATGGTAGAACCTATCAAATATACAAGGTCATTTTAACATTATGTTGATGCAACTATATACATAAGTATAAGGTTTCATAGAAGACAAATTTCTTGAAAACTTTACCATAAGTGATTCAAACCACAGATACAAAATTAAAAGAAATAATAATTTAGAGCAAAACATATATGAATAAAAAGTTATTTTAATTTAAATGTCTTAAGGCCACTCTACACCAAATACATTTGTCGAAGCGGCAACATCATACTTACAGTCAGAAATACTTACACATACCGTATTCGCATTAAACTACAAAATTATAATAAAATCAGTAACTATTTATTTTACGTTAATGATTTTTGGCACAGTGTTAGCAGAGGTATGACGTTTCATTTAGTAATGGAATTTTAAAATGACCCTGTATCCCTTCAATATATAGTTATTGACGAACAAACGTACAAATAACCCACAAACCGTATCCTTATTCACAATAGTCACTATTTTCTACGAAGCAATAACAGCCATATACTTTAAGTGATACAAAAAGCACACACACTCAGTACCTACTATGAGCGTGGTTTTTGTTCACATTTTGTTTTATAGGTCAAATAGATGAGTCATAGGTTTGGTTGCGACTTTTTTGTACTGTTCTTGGTTGTGTACCTCGTTATAGAGATAGGCCATCTGTTTCTAATTGGTATTTGGGATGCTGTTGACATATCTTGAGACGAAGCACGTGCTTAAGCCGGAAGTTGTTTTCTGTTAAATTTTATTTCACTAAGACAGGTTCAGTCAACTGGCTATAAAATTAAAGCCGATTAAAATGAAAAGTTTAATTAAGATTTACGTTAGTATTCTTTGGATAAGTACATATAATTTACAAAAAGAAACCATAATAGATAAAAATAAGGTCCGTTTTCAAAATCATTTAACTATTTACTATTTATACTAAAATAAGGGGACTAGTAGAGAATGTATAGAGTCTTAAGTTCGTATTTATATGACTGCAAAAAGGGCCTATGCAGTACATTTAGGGAAAGATTACGTTCAGCAGTAGACTTCAAAAGGCTGACATAATCAAGATAACTGCGAAAAAGTAAAAACCATTATCATTAACTTTTCACCATGAACAAGAAACTGAATTCGGAATGTAACAGATTTCTAAAATATTCTTCTTTTGTCTCTGCAACTAGAGAAAATAACAAGCAGTTCAGTAGATCTTTTTTAGTCTTTTGCGAGGCAAAATATTTCTACTTTACTTGCAATCTACGTCCATGTATGCGTAACCACGATATTTATTCGATTTGTAATATATTAATTGGATATGAACAAACAGGTCTGTTTAGAAAGGAGTTTACAATTTACCGATAATTAATTTAGAAGATTTGTGGTTTCTATTTAATTAATTGAAAGTGACAGATATCAGTTACTATTATTTGATACAGTATCATGATTGTAAATGTTTAATATATCTAAAATAAACCATTTTGTTCTACATTCAGTTCTACTTAGTAAAAAAAAAAAATACTTTGATATCTAAGATAAATTTACGCCGAGGACATCCGTTCAATTATATTTGTACTTAGTAATTGTTTTATTCCTGTGTCAATACTTTGATTTTCTGTTTCCTAAGTTAAATTTAAGCCGAGAGCATTTAGGATGTGTACACCTAAATGCTCTCGGCTAAAAGAACAACAAAATATATCGAACAAAATGTTTAATTAAAAGCTCTTTAAGCTTATTTTGTAATTTTTCAAGCATTTTGTACATGTATATCACTACATTTCATACATAAGTTAAAATAATTTGATTAGCTAAACTTTTCAAAAAAAGTAAAGTAATTCAAAAAGTAGAGTCAAAATCACTGCAATACATCTACTAATAATAACTGAAAACCCGGCGGCTTAATATTAAATATAATTTATAGTTAAACGTTACATTAATAGTTAAGCTTATAATATAGATTACCGGCCGATGTCTGATAAAGTTATAAAACATAAATAGGTATTTAAACAAATTGACTAGAAACCGGTCCAAGCCGGATGTGAATCTCTTATAACGCTTATCTTAGTTTCTGAAAGGTTGCGATGAAAGAGTTTGTAATGTTGGAATGATTGTTTATACAAGCTTTATTGTTTGAAATTAAAATATAATATGTAGTCCGAAAATAATAAATAAATAATATCAGCCTTGTATTATATACTTGCCCACTGCTGAGCACGGGCCTCCTCTACTACTGAGAGGGATTAGGCCTTAGTCCACCACGCTGGCCTAGTGCGGATTGGTAGATTTCACACACCTTCGAAATTCCTATAGAGGAACTTCTCAGATGTGGAGGTTTCCTCACGGTTTTCCTTCACCGTTAAAGCGAACGATAAATTCACAAAGAATACACACATGATTTTTTAGAAAAGTCAGAGGTGTGTGCCCTTGGGATTTGAGCGTGCGGACATTCGTCTCGGCAGACCGTTCCACACCCAACTAGGCTATCGTCGCTCAAGTCCGAAAATATTAGGGTTTATTCTCAGTATAAGCCCAACGTCTAAAATTTGTGTCCGATATGGCGATAGACTCGTCTCCTATCACATTATGGGACGGAACACACATAGTGAAAGGTGTTCGTGTTAGTTAAATCTCTGCAAACGTTGGTTGTAGTCCGAAAATTTATGTTTTTGGGCACCATTGTGATTATTAATTAATCTTTCAAGGTATCTTTCTATGATACGATAAACCGGTATACTTAGCTGGTATAATTTGAAAAAAAAAAATGAAATAAAAATGTCTGTGATTTCGAACAAAAAAATATATTTTTCACAGTATAAATTAAAGAATTAATCAATAATTATTTGTAACATTTAAAACGTTTGAAAGGATGCATGTGCAGAAAGTATTCGCTCTGTGAAACTAACGTGTACCAATTAGAAGTCTAGAAAATAAATATTTGCCCCACGATCATTTTATTTCTTTTAAAATTCTCAGCCCAATTTCATTTCAGAGCTGATAATAATATACCCAACCATTTCTTATATCCAATTTCTTAAATTTTGCACTATGGTATATAAATAAATTTAGCCTAATATCATGTTTGAAGAGCTAAAATACTGGTCGAAAAAAAAAAAAAACTTGTAAAACGAAAATTTTTTTTTATTCATCAGCAGTCTTTTATATGAGTTGATTTCTTATGAAGCTAATAAAAATACCTATAGATGATATTACAATACTTTATACTTATTTCGTTAATTGTCGAGGAAATTATTTTAGAAGTGGCGTCAGACGAGTTCGTTAGAGTTGGAGTGGAATAGACTATCTAGACGAATATGCGCAGGTTCCAAACTTATGCACCTTTGACTTATCTAAATTCATGTGCGTATTCTTAGTGAATTATCGTTTGCTTTAACGTTAAAGAAAAAAATCGTGAGGAAACCTGCATACCTGAGAAGTTATTTATAACAATTTTGAGGGTATGTGAAGTCTGCCAATCCGCGCTAGACCAGCGTGGTAGACTAAGGTCTGATCCCTCAGTAGTAGAGGAGGCCTCTCTAGCAGTGGGATTGCATATTACAGGACTGATAATATCACGAGAAAATGAATTAATTTATATATCGTATTTCACTTTCAATCATAACATTTATTGGTAAGGGTATAAACGCAATTGTCATATTATGTCGAAGCTGTAACAAGTCAGTATAGTTATCGTTTCAATTATCTAAATTGCGATTGAATAGCAATCTTAGCTCGCATCTTAAAGCTAAGTACTAATTGTCAGTATTGAGATACGAATAGTTAACGCTAACGTTTAGGACAATGATATGTATTAGTTATTCTTGGGTTATAGTTTACAATTTTATATTTGAAAAAATAATAAGTTTAAATTTAATTTAGGTTTTCCCGAAGGATTGTAGAGGCGCAATTGGAGCACCCACTTTCCGCCGTGTGCTTTTCGTCCCAAGATGTGATAGAAAGTGAGCTTATCGTCATACAGGACACAAACTCCAGAATCTGGGCTGATACTGAATTGATAAAGCCAATAACACTTTATGCGACCCTGGGTCAAACCCGAGACCTCAGCACTGCAGCCGTACCGTAACTACGCCGCATCGGTTAGTTCATTGTAACTTTTGTATGTAAAATATTTTATGATGGGACAAGTTCGTAATGACTAAGATTCCTGGGAAATTTTCTCGAGGAGGTCCACAATTTTATTTTTTAAATAAATTCTGTAATTTGTACTAGAGCATAAAAAAAAGAAAATTAATATAACTCGTAAGCCAGACTCAGTATCTTACAATGCAGTTCATTTAAAACTACAGAAAACTTTTATATTTGTTGTATCTATGTTAGAATATGTTTCCATCAGTTATTTGGGAACAGTGTTGTATAGTGTAAACACCTTATTTTATATTATATTATATTTGGTACATACGCAACGGGATGGCAATCAGTGGCGGAGGGCCCATATAACTAGATTTTTACCGCTACCCTTTCATAATTTATGTAAAATCTAATTAGAACGATTTGCAGACCATCCATCCATCCTGTCGTTCCCTTAATGCTGAGGATCGTGACCGCAGTAGGCTGAGTCTATAGTCTACAAGCGCCCTCCATCTGGTTCTATTATCGGCGGCGTGAATTGCATCGTGCAGCTTGGGTTGCAAAAGTTTAGTGATTTGTTCACTCTATTTAGTCGGTCTTCTCTCAGGAGGGCGCTTACTCTCTTCTTTTCCCGTCAATATTATTTTTTCGCTGTTGATTGCTGATTTGCAGACCGCATTTATGCATATTACTTTCGGGTTACCTTTCAGTAAACTTCACCCTTCGTCACTGATGGCAACTCTACATTATATTACCTATCCGAAAACTTCATCCTTTGTCAATGATGGCAACTCTACATTATATTACCTATCGGAAAACTTCACCTTTGTCAATGATGGCAACTCTACATTATATTACCTATCGGAAAACTTCATCCTTTGTCAATGATGGCAACTCTACATTATATTACCTATCCGAAAACTTCACCTTTGTCAATGATGGCAACTCTACATTATATTACCTATCGGAAAACTTCATCCTTTGTCAATGATGGCAACTCTACATTATATTACCTATCGGAAAACTTCACCCTTTGTCAATGATGGCAACTCTACATTATATTACCTATCCGAAAACTTCACCTTTTGTCAATGACGGCAACTCTACATTATATTACCTATCGGAAAACTTCATCCTTTGTCAATGATGGCAACTCTACATTATATTAATTACCTATCCGAAAACTTCACCCTTTGTCAATGATGGCAACTCTACATTATATTACCTATCGGAAAACTTCACCCTTTGTCAATGATGGCAACTCTACATTATATTACCTATTGGAAAACTTCACCCTTTGTCAATGATGGCAACTCTACATTATATTACCTATCCGAAAACTTCACCTTTTGTCAATGATGGCAACTCTACATTATATTACCTATCCGAAAACTTCACCCTTTGTCAATGATGGCAACTCTACATTATATTACCTATTGGAAAACTTCACCCTTTGTCAATGATGGCAACTCTACATTATATTACCTATCCGAAAACTTCACCCTTTGTCAATGATGGCAACTCTACATTATATTACCTATTGGAAAACTTCACCCTTTCTTTGTCAATGATGGCAACTCTACATTATATGCGGACTACAGTGTGTCATGTTCCATAAATATACCATCGAGGATAAAAACACTAAACATAACGTAAACTCAGTCACTTGCTAAACCCAATGGCATTCAACTATCTACTTTTACACCCGTAGCCACAAGGTTAGCTAACCGAGCATAATGTCAAATTATGTGAAATGTAGCATGACTTCGCTGACGGGCGTAAAAAATGCTAAGCTTTTGAGACAATAGTATTGAACTTTCTGTAATAATAATATCAATCCTAAGAAATAATAATGATATTCAATATTATTAAGATTTTTTTAGACTTCATACCGCTTTTACACTCACCACTGCAACTACTGTAAGCCAGGCTTCGCAGTGGTACGTTCTTTTTTTTATGTTTTTTTTTATGATGGTGTGGCGTTGCATAGATAGAATATCGACTGACTAGAGATGATTACCCCTTAACAGTCGACACAAATATTCGGGCCTGTTGGAACAGGTTAATCCCGTATTATAGTTTCTAACTAGATCTTGTTTGCAATAGCGATTTAGCAGTAGTAGACCTAACATAATACTTGTAATAAATTCCGTCTCATCTATTGAATTATACGAACGGTAAAGCCTTGATTCCATATGCCATACCTTATTTTGTTCATAATAAGCACCTAACACACCTTATCGCGTTTTTGACCATTGAAATTGACGTATAGAATACCATTTCACGCTTATTTCCCGAAAATAACGCTATGCGACTCAAATCTATATTCATATATAAAGTTAAAAAGTTTGTTGGTTTGAACGTGCTAATCTCAGGAATTACTAAACTGATTTTATATACTCATATAGATCTTTTTTTCACTAAAAGGAAGCTATGTTACTTCTGAGTGCTATAGGCTATGTTTTATCCCGGGAAAATATAAAACGGGACTTTTATCCCGGAAAATATTTCACTCGGCCGGAACCGCGGGTAAAAGCTAGTCTGTTATAAAAAGTAAGGAATCAGAGCAAGCTTACTTGTAATTACGTATTTCCTCTATCCACTGATGAACCGCGAACGTCCATCTTGGTTCAATTAAAAAAGCCGTGGCCACTCATCGGAACGATCACAAATATCCAGTGTCGCCCTCTGACCCCGGTTCTGTGAAATGTAATTAAATTTCTTTGCTCTAGATACCTCAGTTCCAGGGTGGAATTTAATAATGAAGGGATTCTGACCTCCCAAAATGTATTAAAAAATAATTTCATGTTGAGGTTTTGTGTTTTAATGTTTTTTTTTTATTTACAATTTTTTTATAATTTTGCGTATATGTTAGCGATATGAGAGAAGGATTGTTGAAAAAGAAAATCAAAATAAGTCTTATTCTTGCCGTTTTTCAAATCATAATAAAATATTATAAATTGAAAAGCAGTATTGAAATAACCACATTTCAATTCCTCGACAAAGTCCTAAGAAAGTGAACGGAGGCTTGTTTCGATTAAATCACCGGTAGGTAAGGACAAGGTTACATTTAGAGACGTTGGCTATCACTGAACCAACTGCGTAGAAAATAAAAGAGAAACAGGGCCTTGAACCTGCATCGCAGAGGCAGACATTGTGTATTGACGCGATACAACTCCATTGACATTTTTATTGTAATACATTTCAATCCATTTCGAATAAAAATTGAGACACCGCGGACAGTTCTAAATACGGACCTGGGTCGAGTATTTACTTTTTTCGTAAATCGAATCCGGTCAGGCTTCATTTAAAACGTCAAATCGATTTTATCTGTAAACGTTCGATATCTGATTAGTATCGAAATGTTCGCATCAGGTGCATTTGTTCTTTAACAACCAATGACCATCACTACTTGGAATTAAAATGCCAATAAAAAATTTAATCTATTTCTATTTAATACTTTCGGTTCATTCGCAATGCTTTTTTATAACATAATAAATATTAAGATGAAAACACGAAGATATTTTTTAAAAACAAAATACTCAATATGAAACTCGTCGAGTATCCGCGCAAGCAAATATTTAAATTTCAATTCGAACGTCGCATATCAATGGGGAGCCATAAGCCACCGGGTTTTATTTTTTTTAAAGCCCCGTCCGCACTGAGACAATAAAGAAAAAGCCATAGAGGGAAAAGAAAAAAACAATACGAAAACAGCATCTAGATTCGAGACTCTGGCTGATTCGAGGCTGGAAACAAAAGGAGTCGGCTCCCGCCTGACCGAGATCTTGGCGTACGCGGGCGCATCTCGTTTACTTTTTATTTTTTATTTCCTTTTTTTTACATTGAATCCAAGTGATTTCTTTTCTCTGATGCATCACAATGAGAGACGGTCTATCGAACGTCAGTAGCTATTTTTGAAATAATTACACACTGCATGCGTTTATAAAAACATCTCGAACTGGTTTAAAGAATGTTAAATTATAATGTGTTGTAAATGGTTGCCAATGCGTAAAAAATATATTCAATTTGTTCAACAATTTAAGATATTATGCGTGTTTAAAAAGAAATAAAGTGTCATTTAAGTGATTCTTTTTTTAAATGTGCGAAATGAGACGTGCGCATGTGTTTGTTTTGTTATTTGCGGATTTAAAAAGTACCTTGACTGATTTTAAAACAGCCAGTATTGCTGCCTGAGGCTCTTTAAAAAATCTATTATATTGATTCGTTTTTCAAATTAATTGTAGTATACAGATTATAACATAGGCTGTCAATTTTAAGATTCCATATTCGAATTACAGGTTCGATCGTAAAAAGATGAATAATAAATGGCTACTAAGTTTATTAGTAGGTAATTATGAGCAATCTCTATAATTATGCGTATTAATATCAATGCGGTGTAATCTTATTCGGTTAGATCATCGCTTTATATGGGTTTATATGCATGGGAAATAAACAGTTGAACAGGATTCGTCTACTATGCTTACTCATCTCAGGAATGACTAATAAAGTGCATACACTTCTCAGAAAACAAAAGCTTAAAATATTAAATCCTTCTATAAATAGTCAGTTACTTATCTGTGTTTTCCGCTTCGATAGGTCACTTTAAATTCATGTCGGGAATTGTTTAGTTTTTGTTCAATGAAACATTGTAAAACCTCATTTGTTGTTTTATTTTTCTTTGGATTTTTAATTATATCGATAGAAATCCGATGTACACTTTACATGGCCTAGAATATCGGAGATATGTATACATGTGAGTGTACGTTAAAATATCGAATCTATACGATTGCGATATAGTATTATAAATGTATCGATTAAATAATAATGTGTTTGAATAATTTATTAGTTTACAAGGGGCGGACAGTTATTCGGATAAAGATCGTTTACATGACTGGCCGAACTGGCCTTTATAAAATACATATATTTTTATTACAGAAGTTCAACGCTCTCTAAAAACCGCAAGAAGTAGTTCAGTCTCTAAATAATTTATGTATAAATTTGTCCTGGAACATGATTCGAAAATTCACTTTGATATTTGAAAAACAAGTTACATTTCTATAGTTAGTTGACCTTTCAATAACAAAAAGAATGTGTAGTACTTTATGATCTCTAGGTAATTGTAATAATGTGAATAGATAATGCTCTTAGTTTCTCAAATAAAAAGAAAATTATAGAGAGCACTTGCATACTATAGTGTATGTGACAACATATTATTTATTATATCTAGAAGTCCCTACTGTTTTTACTCTTAACACAAAAGCACCAGACTACGTATAAATATAATGAAAAAACCGACTTCAAACTTAATGACATACAACATAATTTTCATTTTTCAATGAAAATAGTAAGTAACGAAGAGTCTTTATTATCGATGCTCGTTCACTTCTAGTCATACGCCATCTGTCATCTTCATTAAGTACCTAGAATATACTAACATTCTATCGAATCGTAAATAGTATTTCTAAAAAAAATCTCACTCAAAGGTTATTGAGCTTCCTGACAATAAGTCTAAAATTAGAATCTGAATCGTGTTTCCGTCTTTCTTTTTTATTTATAACTCGTGTCCACGCGTCAATGAAATGTTCCAAATTTTAATTCTAACCAACCAGTACAAAACAATTGAAATGAGTATCAATTGCATTTTAAGCTAACCTCTTTATAACCTCTTTTTGATGGATATCTAATAATTCCTCGCAAGTCACCATCTTCCTATTGCAACATAGGATTTACTACTATCTTATATCTAGATTTTCCTTGTTGAACAGCTTAAAGTACTCACAAGGCAGTATGTCGAACAACTCATACTTACGGGGCAGAATTAAAGTCAAAATAATCAAAAACGTACGCTCCAGTTACATAACTAATACGAGTAAATAATTACAAGCTCACTAGATTTTGCATGGAGTATAATTGCTGAATGGTAGACCGACGTTAACCGTCATTTCATTCATATTACTGCCAATATTATTCAAAATAAAGGCGTCTACAGATTAAAAAGTTAGTGGAGTGTCGATTTGACTACTTTTGCAGGGCGCCGCCCTTATAACTAATCCTGTTGCACTTATTAAGTTGATATCTTATCTTATACATATAATAAAATTGTAACAGGCCGTCAGTATATTGAAGAAAAACTAATATGAAGGTCTTTAAGCAAGAGAAGCCAAAACAGTTCTTAGAAGTTTTGTTTGTCTATGTTTATACATGCATCACGCAAGATCTAACTGAAAATATAGGCTCCATTTAATCTCGGGAAAATTTTAAGCGGTATTTTTACACAGAAAAATCTTTTTCACGCGGGCGCAGCTGGAGTAAAAACTAGTAAACAATAAAAAGTGTGACTTTTATAAATGGAACAGTATCTACAATTTAAATCCAAATTTTTATCATGCAAGCGGAGCTGCGAGTAAAAAATAGTCTACCATAAAAACACGTGATTTTTATAAATGGAACACTATCTACAATTTAAATCCTTCATTAAACCTTAATATACTAAAATTTTTGATAATACGGGCCTGTTATCCTTCGCTGAGCACAAATCGTTCATATGTTGGTTACAGTCCGTCCGGTAATATAAATATTTGGCCACCCATTTTTAACGCGCACATTAGCAAGTCCTGGGTTGGACAGGGTGTGGTGTGGTGGTAAGCGGTCGAATTAACACCATTTAACGCTTACTTACGGGGTGGACGGGTGCGCAGGTGGTCTTTGTTTAAACGGTATTGTTTTGTTTTTGTTTGTATTAATGCTCTTAAGGGATTATTTTTTTGTTTGCAACATTGTAAGGTAACTTTTGGCTTGCCTTCGTCACCTTTTGCCAATTAAATATGTGGTTGTCGGCTTATGTTTGTATGTCATTAAAGTTCAAATTGCGTTGTACAATTACTTTATGGTCTCACTAGATTGTGTAATTCATTTGGGCTTTAATGACAGTGGAGTCCTGGGTGTTGTTAGTGGATTGATTGGAAATAAGAACTTACATTGCGCATGATTTGAATTGATATACCAGTAGGCTTACTGTAGGTATCATATGACGGAACATGAATAAGGCCAGTAACCTTGAATTGAAAAATGACATGAGCCTTAATTTTTACAATTACAATAGGTTAACTTACTTCACTGGACACCATTTTTGTCTTAGGCCTCCATTTTTGGCAGTGGATGTTAAATTCGATTTCTACGATATTTATTTTACATCAAAGCATTCCTTTGTATGATTATGAGCATCCAAAATGGCCTTTTATATGCTAGAGTGATACTAACAATCATTACCTTTATGAATGCTACAAAGAGTACGAAATATGAATATTTTTGGATGTTCCATGTTGACTGTGTTATTTAGTTATGATTGTTTTGTTATTAACTTCCACTAGAACTAATGCTCTTTACATGATCTGTTTGTGGACTAGCAAATCTATATCTATATAAGATAGGCATAATTATATATGTTGAAAAACATCCTTCAACAGCTTGTTTCATCAAAGCAATTTCGGATCGTTCAGCATACGTATAATAAGACCAGCTTTCATAGTTCTAGAAACTCTCTACTGACGCAACGTCACCTGTTACTGAACACTAAATAAAAAAATGACTATAGATTTTCAATAGATCTCATGTATTGTCCAACACTTCACCAGACCTTTTGCTTGCTATTTAACTTAATTTATAGCCCATTCGGTAAACCTTTTATTTATAAAATAAAATTTAAAACCCTAAATGCCATATCCACGTGTCACCAAAGTTTTCAAGTTCCGTGTAAGCCATGTCCCATAATAGCAGCCATTACAGCCTACCAGAACTAATTCTCTACGCCTTATCGTAATTCGAATCGACATTCTGGATGACTTTTGTATGACAAACCAGTGTTTTCTTGTACGGTTATTAATTTTTACCGTATAGCTGTATTATGAATTTGTATGATCATTAAATGCTCATATTGTGATGGAGTTCATTCAACTTTGGTGTGTCGGTTTTGATTTTGTTATCATTAGCATATTGTTAGGGTGCAATGTCTACATAATTATAGAGGGTAATTTTGAGGTTATTTTACTAAATGAAACCACATATTTATTTTGTTGAAAATAAATTTGTCGCACCAGTAACGTGACTTAGTCAGAAATACACTCACGCGCACTCCATATACTCACTAAACTACAAAATTATCAGAAAATCAGACAATTAAAAGTGGAATTTTTCGTAAAAATATTCGTTATTCACAAACGATTTTTGGCACAATGTTAACAGAGGTCAAGACTAGTGGGTTCATTAATAAAGCTAACACAAAATGACATTTCGTAAATATACTGTAGCCCGCCAAGCGGCGATAGCCTAGTTGGGTGTGGAACGGACTGCCGAGACGAATGTCCGCAGGTTCAAATCCCAAGGGCACACACCTCTGACTTTTCTAAAATCATGTGTGTATTCTTTGTGAATTATCATTCGCTTTAACGGTGAAGGAAAACATCGTGAGGAAACCTGATATTATTACTGTAGCCCGGTACGTTATATCTATAATTTTTACGCTCAATAACTCTCCACTTGCGCAGCTCAAAATTTGGATTATAGAAGTATTTAGCAAGTATCATGTTTAGATAGATCTCTCAGATCCCACCCTTTCCACGTAACAATATCTCCCAGTAATATAACATTCCAAAGACGTCTATAACTCGTCCTTGCTTAAATCGATTTATATTTTTGGTACTTGTTCTTTCATTCTTAGCCAAATCGCAAAGTAATAACCTTTCTAAAGAATACTTTAGAATCACAATGTTCCAAGCAAAGGCCAACATTGTATTCTTAAATTGTTCCCGTTGCACAAATCTAAAATTCATTTTCACAAATGTTATTCACTATGTAAATCTTATCTAGATGCCGTGTAAATTATATTACACTATATCTGAATTCCCACCTCTATTCACGGAAACCTAAATGCGATCGATTAAATCTCCTCTCTATCTAAATGCTATAAAATCGAAATATCAAGACAAAACGCGCCCGTGTCGAACAATATCGAAATAAACCAATTTATATAAACCGCAATCCAATAAACTTTCAACACAATTAATTTCACTTGCGGCATAGTTATCAGTGTCATCGGCAGACCGGGGTCATCTACGCACGCTTATACTTCATGACCACTAACCTATTGTTAGAAACAAACCAAAAGCCACGGCAGCTTCCATATTGGCATATTGCTAGCCCTACATGGTAGGCACCTAATGACCTACGACATTTCAACCGATGCATTCGTCCTTCTCTAACACCGCAAGAGTGAGACAGAGAGAGGATCACCATAATAGAATATCATTGTTTGTTTTATTCGATTTGTAAAGCGAGGGTACATTATCCGCGGTGGTTTCTCATATTGTTTCTTCGGTGCTGTGTATTTTTTTGAATGTCGTATGATAAAATTTCCCATGGGTTTGTGATGGGTTTTTTATTTTAAAGTAGAAATAATTGCATTATTGTGATTTTATCAGGTGCATTATAAGCTATTAATTTAGATAACTAACGGTCATTTATATTTTTTGTGAACTTAACATTTTAATGTTTGTATCAGACGTGCAAAAAGGTTTTATTTGTTTTGTTTGTTTTTCTTATATTTAATCAGCGAATCGTTTGCGTAACTAATTTAAAGGATAATACATTTGGTTTTTACTACGATAGCAAAAATAATATTAATTCAAACTTCATCTCGACATTTCAATATTTATCTTTCCTCACATCGAAGACCGATAAATCGTCGAGAAAATAACCAACTTAATACAAATTACATTGCTTTTATCAATAATGGCATAAAAATTACCAATGTCCCGCTCAAAAGTGGCCGCAACCACGTTAATACGTCCTTCGGCCCAAAATTATTGGTACTTTGAACAGTAATTTGTTTATGCTCTCAAGAGATGCATGTAAAAGATATATATTAAAGTTTGATAAAGATAATAGACTATTGACAGGTCTAATTCTGTTTATAATTTATGATTTACGATATTTACGACCGCTTTTGTAGAACAAACAAGATTGTCATAAACGTTTTGTGATTATGTACCGTTATGCTTGGCTCAATTAAAATATTGAATAGATACTTAACGTTTATCTAAAGTTAAACGCACTTTAAATGTGTTTTATATTTTTGAAATTGATATTTTGTTATCGTTAATGATAATATATTTAAGTTATAATGTATAATAGTTGGATTTTAATATGAATAACTGTTTGGTTTGCAAATATTACTATAGGTTTAGACATTTGGTTTATTACAGTCCATTATTATAATACTCGACGGAATCTTCGTATGGGATGTGTTCTATATGCTATTTTTATTAAGAATTTTATGACCTATAATTATAGAATACAAAGCTCTTTGTAAATTCGATTGCAGTTTAGGGTTATTATAAAATAGAAAAAAAGCGGTTGAATTTTATCGATGGAATAACATTGCTTTAATATTAAACTAGCTTTTGCTCGCGGCTTTGTCCGCGTGAAGGAGTTTTCCGGAATATAAGTCCCGCTATATATTTTCCCGGGATAGATAGTAGCCTATAACCTTCCCAGGATCTTAAACTATCTCCAAACTAAATTTCAGAAAAATCCGTTCAGTAGATTTTGAGAAAATCTATAACATACAGAGAGGGAGAAAAGGGGTCTTTGTTTTATAATATGTATAGATACCCAACATTCTAATTGGAAAGAAATTATATGTGATTATAATTCGTTCAGTTCGGGTTATGTGTTAGCAGAGTGAGAAATGTTATCAGTTATATACAGAATTACTTTCCATATTCTTACCAACTTGTTAAAGGTCTCAAGAACACGCTGGATGCAGGCCGCTTTTGACAGGTCCGTCTGGAAATCTTGGAGAGGCCTATGTTCAGAAGTGGACTTTATGCGGCTTATGATGATGGTGATGGTAATGATGATTATTCTTACCAGATACTCCACATATACTTACTTAAAGCATTTAGTCTTTAAACCTTTTTTCAGTATTTCACCTCCAAATTACATCAATTAAGCCCCATTTAGACGGAGGAACTTTTGCTAGCAATAATTGTTAGATTATTGCATCATACTATTGAGACGCAGACGAGAACTAAATTCATTTTGAGTATATGTTAGGCTCGTATACAAGTATTGTTTAGACCGAGCGAGAATTGCCTGTGCTCAAGCTAAGGCAGGGCAATTTTTATGTCATTTCAAGAATAGCAAGCAAGTATATGGCAAGAAAACTGTTTCATCAAAATTATGCTAAATATAATATAAGCCCTGCATTATATACTGTCCCACTGCTGGACACGAGCCTCCTCTACTACTGAGAAGGATTAGGCCTTAGTCTACCACGCTGGCCTAGTGCGGATTGGTAGACTTCACACAACCTTAAAATTCCTATATAGAACTTCTCAGGTATGCAGGGTTCCTGACGATATTTTCCTTCACCATTAAAGCGATAATCCACAAAAAATACACAAATAATTTAGAAAAAACCTTAAAGGATCTATGTTAATTACATATACTTACCTTAAACGCTCTAAAATAATCTAAATAATAAAAAAAATGCATATCTTTAACTTGTTGCACCCGCACTCCTACCTATTTGCAAATTTATGCATGATAAGTTTTGTACATGGCACTCAATTCACACTTACTTCGCCCACATGTTAATAAAAAACAAATGCCTACCGAAAACTGATTCGTCAAAACAAAAAAGGCAACATCTTGTTAGCGCGGTGAGGCTCGTGGGTCCATATAAGTCATTGTATGTCAATAATTAACGCCCTCTTCTGCCCAAATGAGAATTTTTCCTAAATGCAAGGCGATCATTGGCGAACTATGCTAACTGTCCGTAATTTACTATGAGTTATGTATGACGTATAAGGAATTATTTGAGGTCGGGTGCTAAGTATGGATTGGTGGAGAGTAAATGGCCAATAATGTTGTGTTAGAGACGTTATACATGAAATCACATGCTTATCTTGTTACATGTTTCATTTATTACCGCAATGTCAAAATGACCCTGTATATAATTAAGCTTAATATTAACTAACACTGCATCAGGACAATCGGGACTTATCAATATGATTATATCATACATACGTAAAATATACCTATATTTTCTACATATAGTCTACTACTAGAGGTATTGTTGCGGATATCAATAAATACAATGGACCTTTATACGGCTCCACAGGAAATGCTCAAGATGTGCGAAGTGACAGCATTTAAGTCGTTTCGAAGTCGTTTCTGATACTGGGCAGTGTCAAGATCACTGCCTATCCTCGGTTTTGAACTCGGGACCTTAGAGTGGTGTCGTACCGTACCCGCAATACACATATGCCACCGAAGTAGCCAATTGTCAGGTTAATTGTTACAAACTATATAAAACATTTCATCAACATTACAAAATATTATCTATACTAATATTAGTATTAAAAACAAATGCTTAAGCTTTATATATATAAAGCTTAAGCATTTGTTAGTTTATTTGAACGCGGTAATCTCAGGAACTACTAAACCGATTTTAAAAATGTATTCACTAATAGAATGCTACATTACTCCTGAGTGCTATAGGCTAGCCCGGGAAAATATGAAGGGGTATATTTATCCCGGAAAAACTTTATTACCCCTGAGTGCTACAGGCTACTTTTATCCCGGAAAATTATGGGGCGGGACTTTTATCCCGGAAAAACTTCCACACGAGCGGAGCCGTGATCAAAAGCTTGTAATTCATATAACCCATACTTTGTGACAGGTAGAGTGAGGCGCTGGGGGGGTCATCGTGTCGCGCATGATGCCAACGGTCGCGGCGCGGGGCGACGCCGACCGGAGCGTGCCACTACAGCTGACTGCATCCAGCCATCATGTTTACCAGGTAATACCTCCTTTATTTATAGGGGCAGAAGTCTTGATATAATATAGCAAAGTTCTTCCAACGCGATTATATCGAGAGACTTGAAAGTCTCTTTGATTGAAATTGTTGAAACAATTCAGATTACAATAACTAAAATGACAGTACTCATAAAATGTGTACAGAGTATTAATAAAAAATAACCTGATTGATACCTTAAGACGCTTACTATATAAACAAAATCATTCAGGCATTTAGGAAAAAACATTGGAATCGGTGGTAACAACTGTGTTTCAAATATCTAACCACAGTAAAATCGAGGGATTAAACCCAGGCCAAGAAACTAACTTACACCATCAGAGTTCATCGTTGCTTTTACATATATTCTCTTCAATTTAACATAAGATCGTATCCATCAATTCGTTACGAAATCATCTCAATACGTCATGATGACTGTCCTCGGTAATATGGAGGCATGATAATGATCTCGTGCACAGAACATGTCAATGACTCCAATGGAAATCGAGTGTGTATTGACATCAATGGCGATGCGGTGCTACTGTAAAAACGGTCCTTCGAGCCGGATCAATGAAAGTGAGGATGAATTTTATATGACTTTGTTCTTATAATCGTTTAACATGTTTTATATTATTGATTATAGTATTCAGGGGGCTGTTTGATATCTTAGCGTAGCATTATTATGCTGCATGTGCGAACTCTATCAGTAATCACAGGACAAAATATGAAGTATACAATTAATTTAAGAGTTAGAATTGCAGTTTCGACGTCTATCTCTATACGAGGATAGTAGATTCACAAATCTTGGGAAGAAGGGAAGAAATAATTCAAGTTGACGGATTGGAAAAGTTTTTGTAAAATGAGTTCAATTCCGAATCAAATAAAATTGTCTTTTCAAGTCATCTATTTCATTATCAAGTACGTCCTGTTCATGATCGTGTATTTAACATTCTATGGTATTTCACACATTATATACTAATCATAGTATGAAAAACTAAGCTGGTAACAGACGAGACTCGACTCCAAATAATCAACGTTCGAAATTTAAATTTGATTTCGCATTTTAGGCACAGGGCAGATGTAAAATTTTTGCCGATGTACATAAAACTACTATGAAAATTACAATTGCTTTACTAACTTCAGCAACCTTACTCAGCAAAAACACTACTCCTGAGAGGATAGTATTATACAATGTGTAGGGTTTTTCGATACCAACCCAACAGCGTCTGCGTGACGCCTTATTCTCCGAATTTCTTGAAACAATTGGACTATCGTGACTATTTAATTGGAGCCAGTACGTCATCAGCCAAGGACCGTTATAAAACCTTGATTTAATTATCACAAAGTTCGTGCAAACGTAGGCGTGTCTAGCGTAAAACTTTTTGTTTCTATAGACCGTTGTAGTAAAGTGGGTTTTTATTGTGTCTAATATAATCGTAGGTGTGAAAATTTGCTGAGAATCCGTGTTTTTACGTGTTAATGTAATTGGACGTTGTATATTGAATTAATTTGTAGTTTAATATTGCTTTAATGACGTAGTAGTGTTACGATACGAAAGCAATGCTCAGGTTTTGGGTTCGATCCTCTATTGACCAAAGTGGTATTGGATTTTTTACTCGGTATCAGCCCGAAGTCTGAAATTTTGCCTGGAATGGCGGCAGGCTCGTATCACATTATGGGACGGAATAAACACGGCAGAAAGTGGATACAACAGTTTTGCCTCTGCCTACCCATACAAGACGGAAGAATTAAAATAATTAGTAAAAGTACAAGAAACAAAACCTACATTGCAAAAATCTTAAGACTAAGTCCAGAATGGTAGAGAACAGAAAGCTCTTACCGGTGGCTCAAGTATTCCGATTTGTAGGTAGAGTTAGGTTGCATAGGTCCATAATATTAAATGTAAATATCAAATTTGATACTTAGACTTAAATCATTCAGTATTTTGTACACTCGTACGCCTGATTGTAAACGTTACAAATTACAAAACAAAACTTTGAAATACTAAATATTTCACAGCACTATACTTTGTGCGAACGTTATTCTGATTACATCGAATTTGAAGTCAATTGACTGGTTAGAATATCCTTGAAATCCGAACACAACATCGCCATCTCTTGCCGTTAGAAATAAACAATTCTGTGGCATCCTCAGAGTGGCATCAAAGTGGAAATGTCAAAACGGATCGATACATATTATGTGCTACGTACTAGATTTGGCGTTTCCAACATTTATTGTGTTCAACTAAAGAGTCTAAATGCATACCTAGATGTGAATAAAATTAGTCAACTAAGTAAAATTATTTGTTGTAAAAGTGAATAAATAGGTTATAACAGTGACGTTTTGGTTGCCATTTTGGTTCAGATTTTGAACAAAAAAACGAACGATTAATAAATCTAGCAAAAATATTTAAATTTTCGACCACATCATTCCACCGGATCTTGTGCCACAAAATAAAAATATACACATATATAATTTCATAATATTTGACGTCGTATTTACATACCGTGATGACGTTGGCGCTAAAAATTCTTATCACTATGTATTGAATCTTATTCTTAAACTATTTAGTGCTATTATCGCCAAGAGTTGTCAGATTTCAGCTTAAAATTAGGTTGATCATAACGTCACAGTGTAAATTTCACAATATTTGAAAATATTGTCTACATATTATTTGGTGTTGGTGTTAGTACGTTTCTCAAGGCGCCGTGGCGTCGTGACGTGCCAAAACGTTAACGCGTTGCGCAAACATTTGAGGTGAAACGTTAGAAAATTTGAAAGAAAATGCGCTTTAAGACTATTGTAAGTCGAACTGTTTATGAGTTTTGGTTGACAAGTTAAGATTCCGTAGTTCATTTACATATTTGGTTGGAGAATTGTTATGACTGATAATATTTGAGCTATATATAACCTGACCGAGAAAATAAAAAACCTCACCATGTTGCGGTAAAATATGGAACTAATTTCTTGTAACTTAACTTTACAATTAAACAGCAAAAGTAGCGGCCCAAAAACAGATTTTTTTAATGATCCAGGATGGCTATTTAGGTCTGTAGTCATCGTTATGCCGCTCTTAATTCTAAAAAGCTTTAAATTTAAAAACCAATAAATGTTGAGTCAACTTCAGGTTAGTTACAGCACCAGTGTGATGTGCTCCTTGCCGATTTCGGCTACGGTGACTATATAAACAAGGCAGATATATTTAACTCGAACTAAGACTGCTTACAGCTTACTAAGAGTTTCCAATAGAAATACACAAATAAATACCACAGGTTGTGAAGTTTCCTTATTTCTCAAAATGAAACTATTTTACATAGTATATATTCTACATAGCAAGCGTCCGGTTTAAGGGGTTTTTAAAGATTTACACGCACATTCACATACCTGTTATTTGCGAATAGAAACGAAACCTATTCTTTTTAGAATGAAACCAAAATACCCGGTTCCTAAGTAAGAGCCGGTTCTGCATTCTGGTTCACGGGTAACATTTATCTTAGTAGATGCACTTAGCCGTTTCATTTATTAAAACTCTTATATTTATTTATTAAAACTCAAAACAGTTACAATCAAACATTTTTACAATTAAAACAAACCCTTATATTTATTTATTAAGACGCAAAACAATTCACATTACAATTCAAAAAAACTTACAAACTAAATTTAAAACTAGACTATTAAAAATCATTTTAATTCCAAAATACTTGATGTGAATCAGAGCGTGACGAAAGCGCGTTCCACGCATAACTAACATTTTTATATTTGTTACAATCCACTCAAAATAATATTATGTGTGAGACCATTAAGGAATTACCGGCCCGCGCTGTTTAGACTTCTTCTTATTCTCATAAAGCAATATTGTGGGTAGTTAAAGTATCTTCAAATATTTTATCTGAAAATTGTTTTAAGATAGATATTCTATTATGGGGAGAACGATTTATTAATCAGTGAACTCTGTATTACGCAAATGCTAGCCTATACTTAAACGCTTGAGTAACAATGAATTAAACTTTATTTAAAAACAATTCAAATAATCTAAAACTTAAAACACAGCCAGTAACAATATATGTAGATAGCTAGAACATATCTATACAAATATTATAATGCTGAAGAACTTATATAATCATTCTAATTTCAGAAACTACTGAACCGATTTTGATTTTTTTTTACTAATAGGAAGTTCATCACATTTCACATGCTATTTAGGCCCCGTATAATAGGCGAATTCTACTTACAGGCACAATACAAGACACTGACACAAAGTAAAACCCAATATAACCTACCCGGGAATCGAACCTAAGCTCAAACCAATCGGTGAGCCCAAACTCGATGGTACTCCCGTCAAAAAGGCTTAGTCCCGTTACCCGCGTCGCACCATTAATCATATCCCTCTGTACAAAGTGTACAATCAGATGTCACAGTTAAATCCGGCACGTGGATGGACTTAAGCCGATCAGAAAAGGCAGGTTTGTTCGTCTAGTGTAAGTGGAGAAGAAAATGTTTAACAGATTTTATATATTTATGAATTGGGTATGGTTGATTAATTGCAGAAGATATTTTATATATTTATAATATATAAATCCTGAGTTAATTGGCCATGATTGATTAATCGCAGGAGATAGTTAATATAATAATAATATATCGAACCTATATTATATACTGTCCCGCTGTTGGGCACGGGCCTTGTCTACTACTGAGAGGGATTAGGCCTTAGTCCAACATGCTGGCCTAGTGCGGATTTGTTGACTTCACACACTCTCAAAATTCCTTTAAAAATTCTCAGGTATGCTGGTTTCCTCACGGTATTTTTTTTACCGTTAAAGAAGGCGATAATACACAATAGATAATTTATTTTTATAAATAGTTATATAATATAGTTGTAAGTTGTTTGTATTGTTAATTGTGCCGCCAGTCGAATTGAGTGTAATCTATAGTGGCTGTGTGTTGATATTGAAATATGTAAATAAAAAAAAAACAAAGAATACACACATAATTTTCGAAAAGTCAGAAATATGTGCCGTTTTGTGAACCTGATTCGTCTCGGCATGGCAGTCCATTCAACAACCAACAAGGCTATTGTCACAAATTATTCATACTTGAAAACATTTGTTAAATCGAATTAGTATTAATATCATCACACTATATTAAGCTGTGTTCTTAAACATAGTGTAATCTAACATGTTGACTCACATGAGATATAGTGTCCTTCGCCAATCGCCAGAATTTTGGCCAATTCTAAAAGAATTCATACAGACTTTAAAGCACGAAATATCAAATTTGAGCGTTTAAAATCCTAATATTGTTTTATTGAAATCCAAATGCTACGGAAATATATCCACACATTATAACCAAATAGACTTTTGTAAACAATACTCTTCCCAAACATTGACAAATTTACAATAAATAAAAAACAAAAACTGAACCACTTATGTCCCCGTCAGTACCCAAAGCTATCGTCTCACCATCATCTCTGACATTTAGTTGACAGTCGGATATAAGAGAACGGTGTGTTTTGACACAATCGTATGTTAATGAACCTCTCGATCTAATTAAAGCATTGTTCTGCGCTAAACTCATTACACCAATGAGACTCATCAACATTAATTAGTGGGCGCGTGGAACTTTTGTTGAACATTCTTTGATTTGTTATGTTTGCGAAATGATTGATGCCGTTTTATACTACTTGTATTTTGACAGGTTTCATCATCATCATCAGCCGCAGGATGTCCACTGCTGAACATGGGCCAAAGATTTCCAGATCGATCTATTAGAACTTGACCTATTTGACGGGTTGATGTGTGTCAATTTTCATGTCTTATCGTGTAAGGCGGCGATAGCCTACTTGGTTGTGGAACGGACCGCAGAGACGAATGTCCGCAGGTTCAAAACCAAAGGCCACACACCTCTGAATTTTCTAAAAAATATATACATGTATTCTTTGTGAATTATCACTTGCCTTAACGGTGAAGGAAAACATCGTGAGGAAACCTGCATACCTGAGTAGTTCTCTAAAGGAATTCTGAGGGTGTGTGAAGTTTAGCAATCCGCAATAGGCCAGCGTGGTGGACTAAGGCCTAATCACTCTCAGTAGTAGAGGATTAACGTGCCCAGCAGTGGGACAATATGTAATACAGGGCTGATATTTTTATTTTCATATTATTGTGTATTGTCATCGGTCATGTTGTAATGGCGAAGGGTGAAATTTTCCAAAAGGGAACCCAATACTACATATAGGTAACAATATGCACAAATACAGTTTACAAATAATTAATTAATAAATACTTAGATATTACATAAAGTAAGAAAGGGAAGCTGATAAGAATCGGGTTAAATAGTCATGTAGGGTTTTAGTAATGTCTCTTCCTCACAATAATAATATCAGCCCTGTATTATATACTGTCCCACTGCTGAGAACGGGCCTCCTCTAATACTGAGAGGGATTAAGACGTCCAAGTAGGATTAGTCCAAGTTCTCTCTTCCTTACATATTATAAGACAAATCTTCCGCTACGTTTGAAAGCGATAAATTTTCATTAATTTAGTTTTAAAATATGCAACCAATACATACCGTATACGACTACAAATAAATTTACTTGTCCTTAAATAAACATGAACGTCATAAAGTGTGAATTCCGGGCAATATTTTAATATTTACAGACAAATTAGATTCAATTTTGGGATGATAAGTGCTCTACATAATGATAGATGTCATTCAGTCACCGTAAGCCTACCAAATATGTTTGTGTGTGAGCAACTGGCTATTTGCAGCGGTTTTGCTTCCTAAGTCTACCCGGATTGAATAATATTGTACCTTTTTATTATTTTTCATACTATCTTGACGATTAAAATAAAATAAAGTACTTTATTTATCACATAGGCGAACAAAGTTGCACTTATGATAAGTCAAAAAAAATTATAAGGCTAATTATTATTATTTCTGAATAACACTTAAGATCACTTATATAACAACGGATATTTTAAATGAGGGATAAAATTCTTAAGGAATACAAGGCATAAGGTAAAAAAAATAACCTGGGAAATAATGGGAATTATACAATTATGTAAGTCCAGAACATCATTAGTGCAACTAATTTACATCAATTCATTGAGTGGTTTACGCGTGATGCGTTCACAAATTAAACTCTAACATTAATATTGGTAAATTTAACATCCACAACACAAAGGTCCAACATTATCCAAATCCAGTATTTCGTAAGCAAGGCTTGCACAAGTTACGGCTGACAGCCGTAGAAAATACACAATTAACAGCCGCACGCGTATTACCTTAATGGATTTATGTACTTATTGATGGATCAATCAAAAGTCCACTCATGCCAACATTTAATTGATAGACTGATCCATTTCTAGCCGATGTAGTTTTATTCTAATATATTTTTTTTTCATATTGTACGTTTTAATGAAACGGTTTCTGAAGAGATGGATTAGTTTGATGGATCAATTAGGTCTTTTTACTTATCTTTGATCGATAGAACGATCTATTTCTAGGTATGCCCTCTTCTTTCTTTTTTATTATTACAGTTACGTATTTTTAAATGTAACAGTTTCAATTAAAATTGTCAGTATAGATTTCAATATTATTAGTTACATTAAATGTATAATGAATTTCATATTAACTGGTTTATCTCTCATTAGATCACAGAATTGATGATTGTGCTGACAATTCTAGCATACATATTTTGTAAAGCATATATTTTTTACTTATTTATATCATTTATACTTGGATGAACTTTCACATATAGCTTGTTTATAAATATTAACATATTCCTTGGTTTTCTCCATTTTTTAATATTTTCCTATCATTTTCAATACTTTCCTCTACTTTTTAATTTTTATATAAAACATCATATAGTGAATCAGGAATAGCATTTGAATCAATTAGTTTATTAAGAAATGACACTTGTTTATATCTGGCTCTCTATATACAACATTGTATATATTCTAATGTACTTACGTCAGCCATTGTAAAAGCATCACCCTATAATTATCACGTGCTAAGTAATCTGACGTGGTTTGTGTTACACCGTATTAGTGGAAATATGTTGCAATATATGTACAATATTTTTCCTTAGGAATTATAATAATATTTGTACAATGTTTCTCTTAAGGATATTACTAGATTTACATTGACTCTGCGATATCGAAAAAATAAATATAGGTATAAATAGTTTATATATAATATTTTTTTTAAGAACTGAATCATATTTTTAGCTGAAATAATGTAGGTATTTATTGACGATAGTTACTTCTTACCTTCATTAAAATGTAATTTTAAATATATATTTTTATTTTTATATAATTAGACTGCCCCGCTGGCGTATATTGTGTGCTTGGTAGAACTATTCTGAGGTCTCGAGTTTAAATCCCGAGTGGGGGTTATTTTGTTACCATCTCAGTAGGCCCCGCGTCTGGAATTTGTGGACAATATGGCGTTTGACTCGGTCTCTGCCACGTCATGGGACGGAAAACACAGGGCGAAATGTATTTTCCGTTCTAGGATGGTTGTACCTCTGCCTCTCCTATAGGAGATAAAAGCATGATGAGTGTTTGTTTTATGAATCAAAATGACATGTCCTCCATAAAATCATGATAACATCCAATGCCAATATTCACTAAAAATCACTTTATTAGATAACATTCTATCTTATATTATTGAATGAACTGCTCTAAACATTTTGTTTTTCTGTGTCATGCACTGTAATTTATACCTTAAACTGATTTTGAAAAGAGCACCAATCTCTTGCCCGTTCATCTCTAGTGAGAATTGCTGGTAGAGTTAATATTGACGGAATCTAAATATGTACAATTTACAGGTTCAAATAAATAATTCATATCATTGTTTAGCCCCTATTAAATCTTATCCGTTACATATCGGTGTGATACCGCCATGTTTAACACTACGCGTTCCCACGACCGCGAATGGCAATAAATAACATGGATCCAATAACATTGACTATATTAAATCAAGTTCCGGTACTAGGAACTGAATCATATTAAAATATGAACTACCTTAAGCGAAATTAAATCACTGCTAAAGACAGCTTGTGTTATAGGATTTTTGAATGAATGAATGAATGAATGAATGATAACACTTTATTGTGAACACCGAATACAACATAAAGTAATTACAATAATTATCAAGCGAAAGTCGTGAGCCAATAGGCGTTCTTATCGCTAAACAGCGATCTCTTCCAGACAACCTTGCATATTTTTGCTCTTAGAGTTATTATTATAACTACTTGTTTTGTACCAGTTTGGGTAAATATTAAAAAAACTAGTATTCATTTTGGTATTTATTTTCCTTTGAGTAGCTATAGTATGTTAGTTATAGTCCTTTCTTCAAAACTTTTCCAAGTTCCATACATTCTTGCTCCAATAGATATCCGTAGACAAAGATAGCCAAAGATAATTTTGCAGTCGTTTATATTCTATTAGCTGTTGCTTGTAGATCCGCCTGCGAGGAAATATTTTTCTGGCATAAATATTTTTCCGTAAAAAGTCGCTCAAAAATAAACGTAAGTAGTGAAAAAAAAACATAATCGTTTTAGAAGTTACAGAGATTAGCGCATTCAGCTTTATAGTATATTAGTATAGATTTTAATTTCAGATATTCTTCCTAATTTAAATGGAATAACAACGCTCCAATAACAATGTTGCTCTAAAATTGCTTTCCGTATTTTAATTTTGAATATGTTGGCTGTACTTTATAGGAATAGTACAGCCAATGTAGTCTCCACGCCGAATGCACGATGAGGAGAGCGGACGACCGTGCAACGTGGCGCGCTCTAGGAGAGGCTTATGTTCAGCGGTGGACAGTTATAGGCTGATGAGATGAGATGAGATCAGATGGCTGTACTTAATAGGAATATGTAGTCTCCACACCGAATGCAAGACCACATACGGGGTGATATTTGTCGCGGCCCTAGTCACACAGTCAAGTATGTATACTTCGTGGTTGCAAATTCACATTGGCTTATGAGGGCTCGTGAACATTTCCCTTCCTTCTCTCCTCCGACTATACTAACGAGGTTCCCATCCTTTCCCCTCTCTTTCTGTTCCCATTTCCCCGTCCTCTCTCCTCGGATCCCCTGCTGTCGATAAGCCAAGGGATCCCAATATCCAGTTAGCAGGTTTCCCCCGATATAGACTATAGGTAAGCCTACTCTAAAAAGGATTATGACGTCATTTTTCCATAGTCCATTAGTCAGATACGATTTCTAAGTAACAAAAGATGTGTGTGTGACAGCCTCGGTGGCGTAGTTGTACTGCATTCGTGGTATGATAGCGCTCTGAAGTCCTGGGTTCGAATCTCGGGTCGGGCAAAGATATTTGGGTTTTTCTACTCAATATCAGCCCGGAGTCCGGAATTTGTGCCCCATATGGCGATAAGCTCGCCGCCTATCATATCATGGAACGGAACATACTTGGCGAAAAGTGGGTGCTCTAGTTGCGCCACTGCATATACCTTCGGGAATATGCAGCGGCGCATAAATGCGTGATGTGTGTGTGTATGTATATACCCCTGTTGCTTTCCATTGCCGTCATAGAATCAAAGGTCATAACTATATCCTTAAACAATTCCAATGAATTACTTAGTACGGGGACAGTTCCTTTAAAAATCGGCCTCGTTGCAAAGTGGGTAATTACTGATTATCTATATAAAAACTATTGTGGAACTAAAATGTTGATTTGTTTATTGAACTCCAGAACAATATGATATTTACAACACCTATCTACAACAAACAGTTCATTAACAGAAAGAAATGAAATAAGAGAAATCCTGTTTGCAACTCTAAATATGTTACTATATGAAACGTAGAAACGAACTGTTACTTTGTTTTTCTGTGAGATAATGGTACCGGCACAGTCGAGCCGGGCTATTTATGTTTAAGACTATCCATCATGCTTTTATATCTACTACTCAATTTACTGATCTCTCATCATGTCCTTTGGCGAGCACAGTGACCTCATTGCACTGCCAACTGACAAGAGATTCCTCACCAGTTGACACAATTATGCCAGCTTGTTTAAAACCGGATATATACATGCTGATCCCGGACCTCGACATGTTGGTCACGCAGGCGGGTTTTAGATTTTGTGTACGGTAGTCGCTATCCGAGCTGATACAAATATACTACCACAAGAAAATGTGCTAGTAGCAAGAATCTATAACAAAAATATTAATAAAACACATTAATCCGAATATATAGAGACTGTTCCAGGAACGCGACATGTGGACCACAACGGCGGGTTTTACACATTGTGTACGGTGGTCCCTATGCGGCTGGTTACAAATACGCTAGCACAAGCAAATTCGCTAGTAGCCAGAGTCTATAAATTAAATAAAAAAACACACACAAGCAAACCCACGGTCCGCAGCATTTGTATCTCGATTACTATCTAATAGCCGACCTTTACCTCTGGCCCGCTCCACTTCAACTTGAATGTTTAGAAAAAACTTGAAAAGTTACGCTTAATGCATTGTCAGTCATTTTGATATGTGACTCGGCCGTTTAGCTTGCGAAATGTTGTAATACAAATAGTTGGCGTATTACGGCTGTAATTAATCATATGTTGACTGTTATTTGCATATTTATGTTTAAAAATACGGGATATGTTTTGTTTTGAAATAATTCGAACGGCTATATTTGGATATTTTTAGAACGCGAGGTTTTATATTTGAATTATTCATTTTACATTCTCTTTATCGCAAAACTGATTACTCAGGGGTAGGCAGAAGCGCTACTAGTGCACGTCTCATGATCTCAAGTGAATTTGAAGAACTCGCAGAGTTTTTAATTGGCCAACTGAGAACCAGACCCAATACATGATACTAAGCAACCCAAATAAGTTCTTACTAAATCTATATATTTTAAATCAATCTTAAATAATACAGGATAAATATCATATAGAAAATCATTATTAATTTTAAATACATATACAACTATTAAAATAAAAAATCTAATCTCCCTGTACCTTCCAAATTTAAAAATAATTACCACTCATTCAAGTCATTTCATAGACTCGGCATCTCATAATCGGCTTATCGTTAAATCCAGAAGAAAAAAAAATATATAAACATTACGCGCCATTTAAATCTCCACACAGATGTCCGTAACTTTTTTATTACGAGGCCGAGGTGATAAACCATTCAGCCTCATTATTCTCATTTACGTTTGACAGATACTAGCCCTTAATCGAAGATTAAAATTAGCTGTCAGTTAATGACTCGCTCGGCGCCGAGGTGCGTTATTTAAGCACTGTATTTGGATCGCAAATTGGATTATAATTGTTTTTCACGCTCATTTATACGTAATTGAAATAAATCTTTTGTTTTCATTGTTTATTTATGGGATTCTTTTTGTTGGATATTTTTTAATTAAATTTAATTTTAATGACATAGATTTATGAATTGTATTTGATATTTTTTTTAACACATTTACATAACGTTTAGAGCAAAAAAAACAGACTATGTTGTTTAATTTAAATAGATAGAAGAAGAAGAAGAAAAAATGACAAAAAATATAATATTGTCCACGCAATTTTGATACTATTTAGACTTATGTTAATAAAATTTATAAAGGAAGGTTTTTGTATCAAGTAGTGTTATTATATGAATACTAAATAAGTCTATATAAATATAAATTCAAATTAAAAATGCAATTAATAACACGTTATTTATAATACCCTATTGTTATTATTTAATTAACATAATAATTAGTTTCTGTTAAACGACTTATTGAAGTCAATGCTTTACTAGGAACAGTGTTTTATAGTATATTTGCGTTATATGCAATTTTAATTGGTTAAACAACTATCACTAATACTAAGAACTCATGTTAGTAATTATTTTTGCTAATAACGAATAGAGACTTGAAAATTTTGTTCCGATTTTATTGTTGGGTGCGTTTCCTCTGATGGTGAATTTATATACTAAAATTAAATCATTGAACTATTACAAAATTATCTATACTAATATTATGAACAGGAAAAGTTTATGAGTTTGTCGACGGTCCCTACGCAAAATTGCATTTTGCAGATTCAATACTTTGCGTAGGGACTGTTGATATTTAAACGGTCCTTATTAAAATGAACTGCATTTATTTAAGACAATAAGGATCGAAGTGCCATGATAATATAACACTAAACTAACGATGTATATTTTGATGGTCCCTATGTACGCAGGCACCGTCGTTGTTTGTAGGGGCTAATCTCCGAAACTACTGAACTAATTTTGAAAATTAATTCACTAATAAAAAGCTATATTACTCCTAAGTGTAAATTCATCGGGATGAAGGTTATCACTAGAAAATATTTACCTCGAAACAACTTTTTCCCGAAGCCGGGACTGTGGCAAAAGCTGGTATATTATAAAATAAGTAGCGGGGTAAGTGGAATTAAAAACGTTGTTCCAAACAGTTCTGTTAGGTACCTTACGACTCTATATTATAATCCTACAGAATAAGGAATTAAAGATATTAAGATAATATTTTCTTAACTGAAGTTTATTTGACTACAAAATATTTTAAGAGGTATTAATATCTTTCACTGTTCTGCTTACGTTTAATCTTACTAGTGGTGTCAAGACAGCAGTGCAGGGAGTAGTTATTGATTCGTGTAAAAATATAATTCACATGTACGGGATATTTGTTGTTGTTTTTTTTTTTTTATTTTATTGCTTTGAATGACGAGACGAGCTTGCCGCACGCTTGATGGTAAGCGATACGACCGCCCATAAATAGTAGAAACACTATCCAACACCTTGAATTACAAAGTAGTGTTTAGTATTCCACTGCGCTCGCCATCCTGAAACATGATATGTTATCATTATGTGCAGTAGTTACATTGACTACAATTGTTTTATTAATAAAATAAACTTCTATTATCCTATTCTAAAGATAAACAATTAAAACATTTTTTAGTACCATGAGTAATAACTTCTTAAACGGCTATAAAGGTACAAAACATTTGACGAATGATGCGAGGCCCAAAAATATTTTTTACAATAGATTAGACAATAAAATATAATAGACAGGATCCTTTGTGTTTTCAACCTTGGTGCAATGATGACGAGGAAGCTTATTGTAGCCAACCACACACTGGGAAGTAATTAAAAAGCCAAATGAATAGCGTGGCACCAAACACTTAAATTTTCTTTTTTAAATGCTGTAATTCATACGTTTCAATTATCCAATTATATTCCAGTTATTTGAAAGACGGAAAACATAATGCAGTTTTGTGTCTGTAGCAATTATGTTGGCAAATTAATTGGTGTAAACAAAGGAATTGCGTATGAACATTGTTTGAAGGCATATCGAAAACAAAATGATTCCTAGAAACTACTGGCATTTTAAAAATTCACCGGTCGACATTACCGGAGGTCAAATGGCACCTTTCAATGATCATTATGTTCCTTGATTGCCTGAAGAAGTTTTCCTGACTCGATTTCCAAGATCTACGATTCACGTACTCATTTACCTAGGTTTTATTTAACACTAACACAAAACCTATTTTAACCACCATACTTCAAATATTCTGAAAATAAAACCGTGCCAATTACTTCAACATTCATCAGCAGTCCATCTAAAACTAAAGTTTTTGAGTTAACTATTCCATCTCAATAGATGGCGAACTACAGTCGTTAAACGTAGTCCCCGATTATTTTGTCTCTTACGAGCACCGATTAGTGTGACGGTTATGCTTACGTAACTAAAGTTAGGTTTTATATCCGCATTTAATTCTAATGTCTGGGAATCTAATCTGTCAACTATTATGAAGTTTGATTTGTAAAGGTGTGTTTGACATTGTAAATGGAACGCCTTTGCAATTTGTTTAGAATACGTCTTTATAGTCATAAGTATGAAATATTGATATAGCTGATGACATAAGTATTTAATATAATAGTAATTATGTTACATGAATTAGTATTTTTTATTTGATTATTATACAATTAATTAACACTAATTGAGGTTTTAGTAATGTTAAAGTACAAATATATTATCAAACAAGAAATAAATCTATACATAATATATTATAAACAAAGTCCCCTTTTCTGTCTGTATGTTATCGTTTTCGAATTTGGTATGGAGATAGTTTAAGACCCTGGGAAGGTTATAGGCCGCTTTCTATTCCGGGAAAATATATAGCGTGACTTTTATCCCGGAAAACTCATTCACGCGGGCGAAGCCGGGAGCAAAAGCTAGTATATTATATTCTGAAGTGGTGTTACTATTATGCACAGTATAGCCCCAGCAGTTCCAAATTTAAAACACGTAAGATAACGCTATCTCTGATCAACGTCACAACACAATTAGTTACCTATCTAAGTAACACTTAAAATTAATTGTTCAAATAAAACGAACAAATTAAGCCAATTGTTCCTAGAATAAGTCCATTAACATTTCGAATGACTAATGACATAGTATGACAATTGAAAAGTAAAATAAGCACGGATTAACTAACCTTCGTAGAGCGGCTTTTACTTGCGGTTTCGGCTGAGTTCACGTCGAATGTATAAGAACCGTCGTTATTCTAATAAAAGTGAATGTGTCGTTCTAAGTGCGGGTTTTGCACTTTGAGTTTTATTAAGAGTGGAATGTAGTGGAATTGAAAGGAATTTTGTGAAAATCGATTCCAAATTTGAGATAAAGCATAAAGAATTTTGAAGGTGTGTGAAGTCTACCACTAGGTCAACGTGGATAAGGAAATCCCTCTCAGTAGCGTAAGATCCCGTGCCCAGCAGTGGGACAATGTATACTATTATTTATTATATTTTATGCCACTGAATTATGAGAAATGCTAGCTCGTATTACGTCGGTTGCTAGCTACGAGCCCACTACTATTATTTGTGTACACAAAAACGTTTCTATAAACAACAATTACTTATGCAAATATTTTTAACAGAAATAATTAGGTCTTGAGCTGCGCAGAATGCACCTAGCTTCATTGTTCAGGAAAGCCTGCATTTATGCACAATAAGAGGCTAATTAGTATTCAATTAGTACTAATTGTGAACTGGCAGCGTTGAAGAATGTGACAAAATATAATATATGAACCATTGTCCTTACCCAGTGTGTCATGGTTTCCTTTAAGAATTCTGTTTGATAGTTTTACTGACCACACATGCAAATAAAATGCTTTTGTTCAACACGTAGGCAAATATAGTGGCGCTTATAAGTCAAAGTACATGTGAATATTTCTTACTCAAATTAAGTCACTCATATAACGACGTTTTATATTGGACATAAAATAAATAAAAGAGTACAAATAATAAAGAAGCCAGCGCGGGCTGGCTGGAAAGAATAAAAGTTAATCTATGTGGGTGCTGTATATTTTTCTGAAGGCATTGAATATAGCACTAGGTATGTAAACTATTATATCATGCTTCGATTTAATACACACATATATTCACGCAAAGGTAAGCAGAGGCCCAAAACGTGCATCCACTCTTCGCTGTATGTATTCCGTCCTGTGATGTGATAGAGTACGAGCCTATCGCCACATCGGACATAAATATCACTCCAGACTGATACTAAGCTGAAAACCAATATCAATTTGTCCGACCAAGGATCCGAATTTGAGACCTTAGAGCAGTACAGCAAACTAAAGCTATTTACGAAACATCAAAATATTGTAAAACATTCAAATTAATACATGAGTGAACTTTCTTATCTGATTAATGAAAGTTGCGCCGGCCTTTGCCCCCAGGTCGCGAACCTTTGTAGTACTTTGTAAAATGTCCACTTAGCTTGTCAGATACTCTTGTACATTGACTTGCAGTTAAGATAACTTAACCGCCCTAACTACTCGAACTGAAAATACACACACACAGGTATTCCGTCCCATGATGTGATAGGGGGCGAGCCTATCGCCATATCGGGTACAAATTCCAGACTCTGAAGTGATGCTGGGTAGCTGGGTGGTCTAATATCACTTTTTAACCACCCAGCATCCAGCATCTCCGAGGATCGAACCCGAGACCTCAGCACTGCAGTCGTACTGTTATGCAACTACGCTACCGAAGCAGTCGGGAAAGAAACACAGTAATTTACTCAATTAAAATATATAATTTATTCTATTAATTTGTTTCGCTGTTTTTGTTGTAACATTTTAGAATGATAGCGACAAATACTCAGTTCAAAGTTATTTAAAAATGATTATGAGGAAAGTTGTTTGCAATACACTTCGTTAACTAAATATTTAGACTATTGTACTAGCAAGGCACTATTGGGATCAATTAATCTTTGTCATCTTCGCAAAGCTTATTCTAACATACGAATCGCCATATGCAAGAACATTAACAACAGCTCAACACACCGACAAAACAAATGCAACTCAGAATCAACAATTTCGAAACTGCAATATACTTACCGATGAAAATACCATAAATCCCTCAAGATTTACCATTTATTACGTTAGATAGTTATGTAACATGTGATATGGTGTAAAATTGCCCAGTCTGCCCGAGGGAGGCACTTAGCGCACTTTCCACGTCTAGGGCCAATTGTGCCCTACCTGGGACCTATCATAATCAACTTGTTATAGAAGCCGAGGCATTTGATGTTTTGTCAGTTTGTACGTGTATATGGGAACTTTAAAGGGTAAGATCTAATGTATGATGTCTTCTGTGAAATAGGACGAAGAAAACGCAACGTATTAGAAGAACAAAATAAAATATTTCGTGTAACAAACTTCTGACGGCTAAATTCACTTTACTGTTATCATCATCATCATCTCAGCCACAGGAAGTCTACTGCTGAACATAGGCCTCCCCCAAGGATCTCCAAGTCGACTTGTTGGAAGCGGCCTGCATCCAGCGACTTCCTGCGACCGCAGCCAGATCGTCCGTCCACCTTGTAGGCGGGCGTCCGACATTTCGTTTGCCTGTACGTGGCCTCCACTCTAGAACCTTTCGACCCTAATTTATAATACATACCCGCTACTGTTATAATAAATACAAATACACATCACGTTGTTATATTCTCGCGACAAAATTAACTGATACTTTCAAACAAAACACATAAATACATATCACGTTTCCATCGTCGAAAGGGTAGGGACTGCACACTGGAATCCACTTTCGCTGTGTGTTCCGTCCCGTGATATGATAGGGATAAATTCCAGACTCCTGGCTGATAGAGCAGAAAAACGTAATATCACGGCCGGCCTAGGATTTGTACCCGCGAATTGCGAACGTAGTTGCGCGCACGCAATAAAACCACGCCAATGAGACGACTTTCAAATAATTAGTTAAAGTAAGGAATGTCGGCACTATTCTGAGCTTCCGAGTGTTTAAAATTAAAGTTAGAAGTTTTATTTATGTGGAAGTCTAAGCTAGTCGCAAACAAAATGTATCATAAACCAAAAACAATAAATATATATAAATGAAAAGCGGTACGTCTGTATTGTATAAACATGTAGTAATAAAGCTTTCTACATGCTGTAGGAATTTATAGATCGGTTAGAGTAGACGCGCATGCGTAATGTCGTGTACTGGGGCCGATTCTGTTGCGGTTTCGATGCACAACGTTAGGTGTAAGTTAAGAGCGAATTAAATAAATACTTTTTAAAATAGTAAAAAAATCTAGCATTAATATTACAGAAATAGTTTTACAAAGATATCATCAACCGTACGCGAGTTAATGATCAACTACCCGTACCTGTCTATTGTGGTGTATTTTTGCAAAAATATGTAGGTCACGTCATAAATACCCTCACAATAATATTTTTGTCCTAACTATATACATACATATTATATTAAAATAATAAGACCTATGCTGTCAATTTTAGTCTATGTATTGAATAACACAAAATATTAAAAAAAAATCACCTTCTATACTTTGTAGAAAACACAATAATATACATATTTCTTTATTAACTTCAATTACCGGTAACCAGATATTCCAAACGAAACGTTCAAACATTTATCGTTACATATTTACCTGAACTAAACTTGTATATCGAAAAGTATAAAAGGTTTTTCGAAAAATTTACAGAAATTAAAAAATCTATACAATTACGATCTATACCTAAATAAAATGCTCATTTGTATTAACATAGTACATATTATTAAACACAATTACTTTGATAAAATATAAATCATTATAATTAATAATACATAATAAATAATTTATTAAACCCCGGCTATCGCTTATGCTTTACACCGCACTGAACCTGATATTGGAAAATTGTCTAAATTATTATCCGCCTTTGTAACGGCTCGTACCGTGGGAAAACAAGTTTAGTTTTCACCGGAAATAATTACGCCAATAATATCCAAAGATTTTTATTTATAATTTCATATTATCTATAATTACACCTTTATTGAGTCGAATGGATTAAATCGTAGCTCACTAATACAAGGACCTATATTAATTTTTACTTATGTGTTAAAAATGACATTATTATTTTTTTATATTAGTAAACATTTTAAAAGACAATAATTCATGTCTCCTGTTTTATTTATATTTCGGGATTATTAGAAATTGTCACTAAAAATATTTAGAATCATGTGATATTCATAATTCAATACACATCAAATATAATATAGAACCTTGTAATAGTGATTCGAAATAGCGATTGAAAAAAAAATTATAAACATTATTGACTGCTGCATCTGAGTTATAGTAACTGTCTATGCGATGACGGATTTAGGCCTCAGGCAGTCTCATGATACAGAGTGGCCCTTCAGGCATTTATGTGAGTAGTGATGGGTAGACCACCAGGAAAGGCAGTTTCAGGCCATAGATAATATTGACGTCAACTCGGCTCACTTTTTGAAAAAATATCGCACACTTATTGAAATAATAACCTATTTAAATTTTTTTAATTAGTGGCAGTCGTCGGAAAACTAATTTCTGTTTGCGACCTTTTCATTATTTCTCTTTTTTTTTTTGTTATAGGTTTCATTTTTTACCTATCCTTAATAAGCTCAATTTTATAGCAAAAAAAAGGTAGCAAACAAAAATTCGATTTCCGACGACTGACACAAATTAACAATTTTGAAATAGGTCATTATTTTATTAAGGGTGCGATATATCGATATTCTTTTTGAATTATCGCTTGCTTTAACGGTGAAGGAAAAACATCGTGAGAATGCCTGCATACTTGAAACGTTGTCTATAGGAATTTCGAAGATGTGTGAAATCTACCAATCCGCACTAGGCCAGCTTGGTGGACTAAGGCCTAATCCCTCTCAGTAGTAGAGGAGGCCCGTGTCCAACAGTGGGACAGTATATAATACAGGACTGATTTTATTATTTATTATATTTATATTTCGATATCGACACACAGATCTAGTGACGTACTTTTTCTATAAAGCCAGTTGTCTCACCGCCAACGAGAAACGATACACTATTGACATTTTCTCGCTTAAGAAACGTAAAAAAGGTGTAAACCTTGGGTGATAAAAGAGACATAATATCTGTACATATAAAACAAAGTCTCCTTTTCTGTCTGTCTGTATGTTATCGATTTTCTCAAAATCTACTGAACCGATTTTTATGAAATTTGGTATGGAGATAGTTAAAGACCCTGGGAAGGTTATAGGCTTTTGTATTCCGGGAAAATATATAGCAGAACTTTTATCCTGGAAAACTCCTTCACGCGGGCGCAGAGCAAAAGCTAGTATGTAAATAGTTGACTGTTCACACTGCCGAAATTCTCTCTCCACTAGTTCGCTACGGTGATAAGTTTTTATAGATAATATTCGCGTTTTAACGCTGGCTAGTCAGAATATTAAAGATAATACTCAATGCAATGTTGGCTTGTCAGTTAGAACACTTGCCAAGACTCCCAGTCATTATCTACTACAGAGGGAGTAATCGGCCGCCGCACTCATACATACGCTGTAGCTCAGCTACAAAACTATCGGAACTTTACACTTCTGGATGTTCGATAATCGTTTCTATTTCTATTCGCTCGTTCATCGTCCACAGTGAGACAGGTACCTAAACCGTAAAGCTCAGGGTTCGATTTAAGGACGGGAAAAAAATATCCAAAACATACTTTGGAAAGTAATTTGTACTCCATATGCGTCGGTTTACTGCAAGAACTCATTAATGCCAAAAAATCATCAAGTACTGTTTCTAACGCCCTGGGCCCTTATTCTGTATGGTAGTGTAAACGCGTAACGCGGCCGTGTCATGTTATCTTCGAGAAATGGGCGTGGAATGGTATTCTGTAAACCAAATTTCTATAGTCCTAAACATGATGCGTTGTGTTGCGTGCTTGTTACGCACTGTCAAAATAACGTGCGGGATAGAGAATAAGGCCCCTGAACATAATATAATATTTAACATACTCACTTGTTTTTAAGAATAAAAATATTCAAGAGTATAGTGTTTTACTTTTATTAACATAATTATATTTAAGATGATATAGGGAAAACAATATAACTAAAATTAAAAGTGGCTTAATTCATACTTGTGTATTTGTCAGTTAATGAGTTTGCAATAAACTGACGAATGGTTCTCCACCGATCATAGGATAAAACGAAGCTTCTGCAACCCCTTCAAAGATAAATCCTAGAATATAAAAAATCGATATGAAATTACGCTAAAAACGCATTTCGCGTTCGCAATCGATAATCGTCAGACGATCGTGGCTTCGCCTTTGTTTCCGTCCGACGTGATTTTCGCTAAATAAAACCACACGTGAGGTGAGGATGCCCTTATATAAAATAGGTTAGGAGTTAGGGACTCTCCGTTTATGGCGGTAATGCATTGCGTTCCCACGATACACATGAGCCGATGTTCCACTTGTGGCTGGTGTTTTGTACCATAGCTTTGTGAATGCCGCAATTTCGGGCTGTCTTGGTGAAAAGGAGAAGTCACGGATCATGAGGGAAATACTATTATAATGTTATATATCGAGTCATTTATGGCAGACTAGATTTGGACTGCAGTCCGTCCATGTAAAAAAGTTTTTACGGGATAAATATTTTCCTGGGATAACATACTTGTTGTTGCTCATAGAACTTACTTGGTAATTTAGCTTCGAAAAAACATCGGGATAAATATTTTTCGAGGATAAAAAGTAGTCTATAACACTCAGGAGTAATTTTGCTTCGTATAGGTGAAAAGTTTTTTACAATCGGTTTAGTAGTTGATATGCTACAAACAAACAAACTCTTCAGCTTTATATATTGGTATAGAATCTTTATATATCTTTTGTAGTAGATTTTCGAGTTATATTTTAATAAAGATGTAAAAAAGTTGAGACAATTATTTATTGTAAAACTATATCATAGGGAATAGGAAGCAATATATATTGTCAGCAATAAAAAGTACTGAGAGACACTATTGAAATATCTTTTAATTATAATGTTACCAACTTACCAAATAATAAATAACGGCACCATAAATTATAAACACTTTACGCAATTAATCAACACGTTTGCTAACCGTTAATGTACGCATCGTGCAAATTAACCGCAAAAACAAAATGCCGAATACGCAAGCCACAATCGGAACAATATTGCCAACTGCGCAAGAGCAAAGCAGCATCGCGTGCTCTCCCATATTAGCTAATAAGAGATCCGCGAACCAACACATCGAAATCTTTTGTAATGACTTTCCAGTTGGAAATTTTCGCCGAATTCCAACCTTTGTATTCCATAATTAATGGAATTCCATGAAATTATCAGTACAGCACAAATAACTTTTTATATTCTTTCATGACATCGATCACGGAAACGTGACTGGCTATCTTTTGAAAATGGAATTTATTTTCTATTTTATTATTATTAAACAGTCTTATTGATCAGTAAAAAGTTGCGCGACAAATATTCTTTAGAATGGATTTATTTCATGCATCTAAAATGCTACTATTGATGACTTCGAATTGATTTCTTAGCTTTTTTTATACGCCAAAATGACCCCACCGCATCTGATAGTAAATGGAGTGGGGTCCAATAGAATGTTGACTGACGAGGGATAATTACCCGTCGACAGTCGACACAATTATGCCGGCCTCTTGGAACCGAATATACACAGGTTGATCCCGGATCGCGATATACTTACGTGAGCCACTATGGTGAGTTTTAACACCTTGTATACAGAGGTTGCTATCCAAGCGCATATAAAATATATCCTACAATTAATTAGCACACTTAAAAATCTAGTTAACTGTTGTATAATAATGTGTTATCATTTTGTACTTCTTGGGCTGTATTAAATAAATTACTTAAATCCATGTTAATTATGACTATCAGAAAACCGAATACTAAACCTTCAGCAACACGATTCATCACAAAGCAATATTGCAAACAATATATTATAATAATATCAGCCCTGTATTATATACTGTCCCACTGTTGGGCACGAGCCTCCTCCACTACTGAGAGGGATTAGGCCTTAGTCCACCACGCTGGCCTAGTGCGGATTGGTAGAGTTCACACACCTTCGAAAATTTTTATAGAGAATTTCTCAGGTATGCAGGTTTCCTCACGATGTTTTCCTTCACCGTTTAAGCAAGCGATAATTCACAAAGAATACACACATAATTTTTTAGAAAAGTCAGAGGTGTGTGTCCTTATGTTTTGAACCTGCGGGCATTAGTTTCGGCAGTTCGTTCCACGAACAACGAGGCTACCGCCGCTAAACAATCTAGTAAATCCATTCAAATAATCCATCTCAAACTAACACGTGATGTTAATATGGCCACGATTACTACCGCTGAGGTCAAAGGGCTTCACATAGCAGCAGTAAGGACCGTGCAATATCCAAACTGACGTGAACGGAAGGCCTAGGTTCAAACGCTGAGCTGAATCTAATTTATACAGTGAATGTGTTTTGAATTGGCTATGCTATTAGTATTTGTGTGTAGCCAGTGATGAATATTAGTCAGTTATCTGAATGTTTTTGAAGTGTAAATATTTTTTTGTTAGACCAACTTTGATCTAGGTCAGATGAAACTTAGAATAGAATAACAAAAAAGATTGATCATATTTAAATTAGCATTACATTGTTGTTTTAATTGACTTTGAATATTATTTCAATGCTAACAATGTCAATAATAGTTTGATAGTAACTTGCGCTGCGCTCCGACATATATGCGCCGGCCGTAAAGTGTTCTTTTTTCATAAATGCACTACCAAATTATTATTTTTTTATATAAATAATCGTAATTAAACATTTAGCATTCATAATTTATTCGAATTTTATAATTTGATGATGTTTATTTAACAGTTATAATATATTTAAATTGCAAATTGGACAATTTCATGCATAAGTGATAAAGTTATTAAAAACAGCGGCCAATTCAATGATAAACGTTATTGTAAGGACGCGTATTTCGACATTTGTTGAGAGCATTTATTAGCTATAAATTTAAGAGAATGTATCGTATGGCCTACATTTAAAACCTAATTTACTGTGACACTTCAGACGACGCGAGATCAGCATAGTGTTGAAAATGGCTTAAAACTTTCACAGATCCTATACCAATTGCATTACATACAAATATATTGAAACTTCTGTCTTTGATGTTCGGGTTACCAAAAAACGTGTTTTGTCTTCTTACCGGAATTATCTTCGAAATGGCAGAGTCGATACACAAAATTTTGAGTTCACGAAGAGTATTTTAACAATATATTTATAAATATTACAAAAAAATATAATATAGGACAAAATGATAAGACGATAAGACCATCGCTCAAGATACTCGCTTACTGACAATGGGATGGATATAATAGAAAACGGCAAAATATGGACCAGCATTGGGTGTACAAAATATTATTGACTGATTCCTTCCTAAAAGAATTTCGACCACGGCGGCCAAACACTACGGAGATCAACCAACTACGCAGGACATATTAAAGTGCACAAGTATGTGCTAAGTACCCAAGACATATTAAAGTGCACAATTATGTGAGTAATACACAGGTGCATTCTCTGATCCTTTACTTACATAGTCCGGTGAGACGGCAATCCGACATGACCGGAGAGGGATCAGTCGCAGGACGCACGGCTTTACGTGCTTTCAGAGGCACGGGGATATCACACCGCCAATTTCCTGACACACAGCTGCAATTAAGTAATCAAAACAAAATATAATAATGTATAAATTATACATATATATACCAGTGACGAAGGATCCATATACCCTTATTCCTGTTACCCTTTCGTAATTTATGTAAAATCTAATTATCATTAAAACGATTTGCAGACCATGTTTATACTTATTAGTACCTATATGTTGTGATCGATTACCTTTCGGTAAAATTCACCCTTTTCTACTGACATTTATGATTTACAGTCTATGATATGCGCACTAACCTAGCAAGTACATATCAATTAATCACTACAAAAATTAACAAAGACATTACAATATAACCTTACCGTAAATTGCTATAAATTTGACCTTTTACTACACTATTATTTCGTTTACATTCCAAGGTTTAAGTTTAGGAAACATTCAGCGTTTACGATAAAAAACAAAATTATCGAACGATAAAATTATCGATCGATTTAGAATAATGGCCGCCATGATGGCGGCAGCAACTAGGATACGTATGGAACTAATTTTTATATGAACATAAATACTTAACTGCTTAATTGAATGGTTTCAATTTTTGTTACGTACGGTATTTGTTCCACGAATGTTGTGAAATAGAATTTATATTTCCGTATATTTATTTCCCTTTGATTCATTGGTAAGATGGCTAGCTAGCTACTAGTTTAAAAAATCATATTTTAATTTGATATAGAACTAGAATAGCTTACCTAGTAGAATAATATATAAGTAATCCGCTTTTTTAAAGATTTTGATCGACCAATAGAAGGATAGGATCCAGAATCTTGTCAGTTTCAACAATAACGTGACATGCGTTAGCTCTTACTGATGTCATAAACGTAACACAGCCCAAATGGGACTGCAGACAAAAGAAAAAAAAAGTGTAGCGTCTAATCACCTCTGGAGCAATAATTTAAAAGAATATTTGACTGCAGTGCTGAGGTCTCGGATTCGATCCCCGGGTCGGGTAAAGTGATGTTGGGTTTTATAATATGTGCCCGTTATGGTGATAGGCTTGCCCCCTATTACATATTGGGAGGGAATAAGCACAGCAAAAAGTGGATGCAACATTTGTGCCTTTGCCTACGTTTTCAAAACGTAAGCATATCACGTTATTTATTATTTATTTCAATTAAAACGGATAAACTAATTACACTAATTAAGTTTATAATTACAACATATAACTACAATAAAATATTAGCAAAATCAATAATGTACAACTACATGTGATATATGTAGGTATCATGGTATCATGAGTTATTTTACAATACTTCAAACATTCATACTGGATCACGTTCCAATTAGCCGAAAAAAGTTCAAATTATAAGTTATATCAGACATGATATATCTCTCTGTGTGTGTGTGTGTGTGTGTGTGTGTGTATGTGTGTGTGTATTTTCTTTTATACTCTTCAAATTAAACAGTCCATCTCCTCCAGGTTCGACCAAGGCAAATCAACGAAAGGCGCGAGCAAACTCCGTCGCGACCTGATCAACGCAGAGATCGCCAACCTCCGGGACCTGTTGCCGCTCCCCCCTTCCACCAGGCAGAGGCTCTCGCAGCTCCAACTTATGGCACTGGTCTGCGTGTACGTCAGGAAGTCCAACTACTTTCAACAAGGTAAGATTACATTAGGATGTAGATTAAATCCATATTCAGAAATGTTAAGGACGCAGCAATGCTGTGATAATAAGTCTGTTTCTTATTGCTTTCGGCACGACAGCTTTATTTGTATATGGACATGACAAAGTGACTCCACTGTACCTGATGGTAAGTGAGGTGGGTCCAATAGAATGTCGATTTACGAGAGATGCAGTCAGTCGACACAATTATGTCGGCCTGTTAGAACCAGATATACACAGGCTGATCCTGGAACGAGACAAACTTACATGGGCCACTATGGCGGGTTTTAATATCTTGTATAACGTGGTCGCTATCCGGGCGGATATAAAATATATCCTACCGCTGAAGAGCGCTGTGATTGGCTCATATATATACAACTTTACTTCAGTCGGCTGTCAGATAAATAAAGCTAAACCAAGCCAAAGAAAATTATGAAATTGCCGACGGTATGCGTTCAGGCTCACTGAGCAGCCTAGTAGTATTGTTTGTGTATACGGATGAAATCTTTTTAACAGTCAATTGCTTGAAAGTACACATAAGTTTCTTTGCGATATTTTTAATAAAAGAATGACTTACATGGAGTGGTTAAACATTTTTCGGTGATTTAGTGATTACGAAAGTTTCAGGATTTGCTTAAAACCAGTGATATTATTTAGTGATAGCTTCACTCAATATCTTAAAACGCGTGACTGTTGATCCTAGCTTATGAACGATACAGTGGTAGTTGTGAGGGTCGGATCATCTTTATCTAATGAAATTAGGACAATGTTCCAATTATAATTCAAGTTCTAAATGCTATTATTATTTAGAATAGTTGCTTAACATTATATTATTCGTAATGATTTCTTATTTTTAAGCGAATTGTAGTTTTTTTTTCGAATTTTATCGTGTTTTTATATGTTCCCCCGACGTTTCGAAGACTGCAGTCTTTACGGTCACGTCGCGGACTCCATCCGTTTTATTTCGATAACTTTGTCGTCTTATAGATATACAGAAATACCTTTAGTCAAACAATATATTACGAAGCCCGAGCTGGTTACTTCGGTTTGTACCTTGTCTTTTGTATAAACTTTATCCCTAATTTAAAATCTCCATAGTTATATAAGTAATTTTAATAGTTGTTTAGAAATAATAATTATTCTTATTCTTTGTTTTGACGTATCATAAGTGCAACTTTGTTCGCCTACGTGATAAATAAAGTATTTTATTTTTATTTATTTTTAAGCAGATCCCTTTACACTGCCGACAGGGATGCCGCTAATACACCATGATAACACGCATGTCTGTCAGCACGCTACTCATGACAATGACGCATTAGGTTACGCGAATATTTGAATTGGATTTTAGTTCTAAGAATTCAAAAAAGTTCGGACGTTATAATTAAAAACTCGACAGCTTCGGTAGCGTAGTTGTGTGTTACTATCGCGGTGAGGTCTCGGGTTCGAGTTCCGGGTTAGGCATTGTGGTGTGGATTTTTCTATTCAATATTAGCCCGTAGTCTGGAAATGTGCCCGTTAAGTAATAGACCCGCCCCACATAACGTTAGACTTAACATAGCTGGAAATGTGCGTGTGCCTCTGCTTGCCCCTGAAAGAGAAAAAGGCGTATTTTTTTGTTGTTGTTGTTTGATAATACATATAGTGTATTTTATTATGCATTAGCACGAAGCCTAGATCTATATTTAAAATATTGTTTGTATTTAAAATATTAAGTATTTTAACCTATGCAACAATTCAATCATCAATATTGATTTAGGCCAAAATCTCTTGACTCCTCTGCGTTTCGTAAATGAGAGATGTATAAAAACTGCACTCATACAAACCAAACCTTGACATCAGAACGTTACCGAATATAAAACACATCTGACACCGTCCGCGAATCTCCTTCAAGCTCAATTAACCGCATTACGACAAGGCCGAATTTCACACAACACACGCAAACCAAAACGCAGCCTTGAGAGCAAAAAACCGTGCAAAAACACAATAATTACGTAACAAAAATCGATGTTCTCACGATCCGAAACAGTTAGGTGGACGCTACCGCCACAAAAAACAATTCAGTTTGGGATTTGATAGGAAAATTAGAGAAAATTAGCGGGCTCGGCTCTGGCTACCGACTGATGGTTATTGGCCCTAATGGTGCCTCCAGGGAAGCAAACCCGGGTCGGGTTGTGTCACGCCCGCATCGCACGCCACTCGCGTCGGTTCACATGGCCTGGGATATTTGTTAATTATATTTCATATTTTGACATGTGAACTGTGTTGGGTAGTTAGTGAATTTATTTCTTTTAAACTTATTCACACTTGTACACGTTTTTTGTTTATGGGATTTTTTATGCGACTAATTGACAAGTAGATTGTTCTTCCGAGAATTGCAATGTCATGACTTATATTTATTTTATTATATTTGGAAAAAAACAAAACAATTATATTTATAACATTAATGACTTTATGACTAAAACATAGACCAGTAAAGTTTACACTGACAAATATTAAAAATACCGTAATATCAAATTAAAAGCAAAACTAGTACAAAAGATAAAAAAAAAAGTGATAATATTGACAGAATACTACGTTGCACTGTAATGCGCATGTTATTCTGTAACATCAGATATTAGTCCTCGTGTTTTGAAAAGATCATCTTAAAATGGCCAGTCTTATTTTTTGTGAACGTAAACAAAAAATGTTCGCACACAATTCTTTGCAAAGTGCTTATCCAGTCTGACTAGTATGCGAGATCTCAGTACCATCAAGCAAAGACTTCAATGAATAACAACAAAATAGGAGTCAAGATATTCAAAAATATATATGTTCACTTAATCGAATACAAAAAAAAATATCACATCTGCTAGTAATCTAACATTTTTATTTATCATCTTAAAGTATTTATCACTACACTGAAAAATCCCTGGCATTTCCTATCTCCATGTAAGCCCAGCGTACTAGCATTTCGAAGAGATTCTCAGGACTACCGATTCATACCGCGTATCGCACGATACTCTTCACTCACATCCCTATTCTGTAATCTGAATGATTGAAAACATCGATAAGATTTAAATTATGATTAATATTCGTATCGTTAAAGGATACAGACATATATTTTGTACAATTTAGATTATGTTTTATTACTTCTTTTGTGTTTCTAATATAAATGATAAGAACCATTAACTTTCAAATAAAACGATGATTTCATTAAATTTGATATTGCTCATTGTTCGAATTTTTCAATTATGTAAACATTGTTAATAAACGTAGTCATTTATATACAACTAATTAGAGGCTATTAATCAAAGAAAAACAACACGAAATACACCTGTTACGACATACCAATAGTTTTTAAACCATCCGTGAAAAATTTAAATGTGCAATCATTTTGATGCATAATTGATTTTATGGACTCGAAATTGCACCAATCAGTCAAGGCTAAGTTATTTAAAATAATAAAATTACGTTTAATTACGCGTTCACAAGTTTTTTTTATGAATAAATATTTGTGAGTATAAAGTAGTAACTACTAATCTGCGGGACGTAAATTAATATCGATTGTAAGCGAACAAAATCAATAATCTCCAAATGCATTCATGTTTAATTTGAAAACTTCTGCAGAAAGCATTATAAATAAACTGTAGGTATCGCTTGTATTTTTATCGATTATTAATCGATACAGAATAGGGACGCGCTGAGTCGATAAACGGTCGATTGTCCACGCACGGATCGTGGGAATCGCAGTTTGCATATGATTTTGCTGGCAGAATTTGCTTCTCAATGATCCCTCAGTTTTCAATGGTTCGCTATGTAGTTTTATTTCCAGCTAACTCAGCTGACTTGGCTATCGATGGGCTAGCTGCGATATTTATGAAGCGTTTATACATTCCTTTGTAAGATGCTATATGTACTCACTTATAGAAGGAACAAGTATTGGGTATAGTTAGGTTTTAAACTTTTATAAGTGATTTTACTTTAAGAAATTCTTCAATTCTTCATGTCCAATTGAACATACAAATTACGTTATTATATATCTCTTTGCCTACCTATAACAAGCCATAAAGGTTTTATAAAACAAGGTCTGCTGTTCTGTTTCTGATCAATTCTTTGCTATCAGCGAATACACACACACACAATATCACACATTTATTCCTGAAGGGGTATGCAGAGGCGCAGCCAAGGCACCCACTTTCCGCCAATTGTGTTCCGTCCCGTTGTGATAGGGGGCGAGCCTATCGCCATATCGGGCACAAATTCAAGACTCCGAGCTGATACTGAGCAGAAAAACCCAAATATCACTTTGCTCGACCCGGGATTCGAACCTTAGGGCGCTGTCGTACCGCGCATGCAGTACAATTACGCCACCGAGACAGTATAGTAGTATCAGCGAGTATAAAATTTATATTTACAAAAATCTCGTCCAAGATCACTAAGGCGATGCGCAAACCCCATACAGTAAGTCAATTACAATACCCAGTGTTATAGTCTAAAAGCTGAAATTACCCGCCCGGCGAATTATCAGCCACGCAAGCGGCCGTGGTATTTTCTCAACAATTTTTGCATACCTCCATGGGAACTAACATGTGCTGTTTCTTTTTACGGTCAATTAACTTGTAAATGGATGAATCGGTATTTTAAATTGTAGCATCTTCAATTTGGGTTAATTAGTTGACTTACTGGTGTATTTTATTAAAAAATGTGTTTAAAAATATTGGTACTGTGAGATCTTGTTTGTATATTAATGTTAATATATGTGATTTTTTTTAAACCTACTACTAGAAGAACTAAGTTTAATGTAGAATTTCATAAACCAGATTTTTTTAGTTTATATTTTCACCCAACTGCTTAAGGTCCATTTTTTCTATGTACAGTAGGGTGTGAAATAATCATGACACAAATCCCTTGAAGATTAATAAATAAAATTTCATAAACAAACATTATAGGTTCATAACAGTAAATAATCACTGAACATTATCATCATTACCAAACATAATAATCAAAGAAACCAACTTGAACTTCGAATCATCAACGTCAGAGCCAAGGAGACATCATAAGTGCCGCCAACAAAGGCTGCACAATTAACGTCAATCGTCCAATTCGTGCCGGTGCTCGGACGCGTGTCGCAAACTGTATGCGAGTTATTTCTGACCACCGTCAAGGTGGCTGCTGTTATCTATTCATTCTGAGATTGGGAATAGGTTTTGAGTTCTGTTTAGCGATCCGTACGTCATAAGAAACCTTTATAGGATGACTTTCATGGTTATATATTTGTCAAGACCCTTTTTGTCAGGAACTCGTAGTGGTATCAAGTTGAAATTTATATCAAATACTCGGCTCTACAGTATCTTTTAGCTGTGGTACTATAAAATTTGTAAGTCAACGGCATCAAAAGATATGACTGTGTATGTCACACGTTTTGTAATGTCACAGGCGAATCAAAACCTACTTCCTTTTGACCTACAATCATGAAATTTATAATTTATTTTGTCTTATACAGCATGTAAAGAAATACCGAAAATGTATACTTTAACAACATAAAAATCAAATAAACAAGCTACTACAAACTTATTATTTGCGGTTGGTGTAATAACTGTGTCTAGGGCGCGACCGGCAAAGTTTGTCGCGTTTGAACAAGTTTGTAAGAAACCGTCGGTGCGCAAGTGCAACTCGCACTTGTTTGGTTTTTGTTATGTTCATTTGTGCTGCAGCTAATTTTGTTTGGATCCCGAATGTACCAGCTTTGACATGGGTATTTTCTTCCTCCTTGTCGTAACCTTTCTACGACTCCTCGAAGTCCACTTCGACAAAATCCGAAGCTGATACTTGGAGAGAATTTAGAAACACTAATATATAGTTGACACGTAAAAAGTAATCATATAGACCTTGAAGAGGTACAATTTTTTTTTATCTTGAATCTACGAGACATAAACCTCTAAGATTCAAAGAATTATTCCAAATATTGAGTAGGTGAATCGATCAGGTCCAAAGAATTCTTTCGATAATGAATAAGTGAATTCGTCAGCAGGGGTAACTACATCACTTGGAGACTCGCTTGACCGAAGATCACCAAGAAATCGAGAGACTAAGGAATGTTATGTATTTCCTTACGTTCCTCCTTTTGTATCAAGGCCATATTGATTTCAAGGAGATTATCCTTTAGTGGATGAACGTGCTAATGGACTGATTGCTGGATAACAAAGCAAACTCCTTTACATTTCGTCTACAAAGTTGCAAAGTGGATGTATTATGTTGAATCTGTGAGAAGCGATTGCTCGGTTGTGGTTAATATTCTCTGTTTTCTTTGTAATATACCTGGATGAGTCTGCCCAAGAGCCATGGATTTTGGGCAAATTTGCCGAAGGTTTCTAACACCGATAGAAGTTTATACATCTAATAGCCACTTATGATCGTAATCCGATACTAGTATGGTTGTACACAATAAACGAATTTAATTTAATGTTGATTGAAATAAAACTATTTCGCGGATTTTATATTATGATTTTCTCTTGACGTTTCGATGACTTTGCAGCCTTCGTGGTGACGGGGGGGACTGTCTAGTCCGCCAAAGTAGTATTATTTTTATGTTTCACATTCGCGTAAACATAAGAAATCATTACGTTAATTGCTTTGAGTTCTTTAGACTTTAAACCAAACCATCAACTTATGAAAACTCTAAGTACAACATCGTTAAATAATAAGAAAAATCTATATGCTACATTCCTCGATCAGCTGCATGGAATTTCTGACCTTTTCCAGATCATTCGAGTATCTAATGGGGTCTTCCCACGCATTCCTACCAACACACGTGACATTGTGATATTCCGTGCGTTATATAACAATACAGTTCTGTATTATAATAAGTTACATGCTACTGGGCACGAGAAACCACTATAACTAAGACTTGAGGCCTCCACTCCACTCACTTATCTGGTGGTACCGATAATGCGTATTTCTTCCGGAAAACATGGTTCAATACGCTAACGTAGTACTGCTTGATAGATTTTAATCTATTTCATCTTCGTTATACTATTAATTACTTTATTTAAATTTACATAAAATATAAACTTAAGTTAACTTCAAAATACAGAAAGGCAACCATGGCACTCGCAGTTTACGCCACTATCCCAGTTTCACAAAGCTTATAGCTCAACAAATATCACAATATTGCCTTATAGAAGATATAAAATAACCTCATGCTTTTATGCCTTGAGTTAGGCAGAGATGCAAACGAGTGAACTGCTTTTACACCAAGGTTAAATCCATTTTTATAATAGGAAGTTAGAAACTATCATAACTACTCAAAACCCTTAATTCAAATAACATAAAATCAATTTTCGTTTAGCAACAGTACAGAGAACACTACATCCAAGGTTACAACAATGATACAGACATAAAACACAAACTATATTTATTAAAATAATATTCAATTGTAAAACAAGTACTCGTGTAATAATAGTGAGCAGGCGTTGCAATAAATCTTGGCGTATGTGTGTCACTGTTACGTTGCGCAATTCGCATTTCTACTATGTACCTAGTTATGAATCTATTTTTTTATTTAACTCATAGAATGCCGAAACGAATGTCCGTAAATTCAAATCAAATGGGCACACACCTCTGACGTTCCTAAAAAAAATATGTTTTTATTGAATAAAACATGTGTGTATTCGTCGTGAATTATCGCTTGCTTTAACGGTGAAGGAAACCGTCGTGAGGAAAACTTGCATACTTGAAAAGTTCTCTATGGGAATTTTGAGGGTGTGTGAAGTCTACCAATCCGCACTAAACTAGCGGGGTGAACTGAGGCCTAATCCCTCTTAGCAGTAGAGGAGGCCGGTACCCAGCACTGAGACAGTATGTAATACTGGCCGATATTATTATTATTATTGACTGATAGAAATAACAGGCGAATCGCTTAATTTGTAAATAGCAAACTTAATACAGAGTGTTGGTAGCACACTACGCGCGTTACCTTAAAAAACTATGTGTTATATAACCTAGGAGATAATTCAACTGGTCACAGTATTATTAAAGCCGGTAATCAGGACTTGCACACTGCTGGTTGTATTTATGAAGACTGAATCTCGTATGCAAATTTCCTTTATAGATTTAAAACAATTTATAATATTAAATTTAATTATGGAATAAGCAATAAATGTATTACGACTAGATACAAATCATGTTTGTTTTAATATTATAAAATAATATTTATTTACTCGCTTTAATTCCTGTTGTAATATAAATTACAAACACAACTTCCTTCCTAATTAATCACGTCACAACTCTGCAATTAGATCTTATCAACTAGTCAAATTACACAAAAACTGAACTTTAAACTTTCATTGCGACACATTAGAAACCCAGCTGGTCCTTGGCCTCGGCGGACAATGGCTCATGTGTACGACTTAATAGTAAGCTCGTAAGCTTAAACGGTTGCCAATACCCGCGGGTGCTTAGTTCGTTGATCGTTTACAGGTGTTAGTAACGCCTACTGAAAATTACGAAAGTAAGGACAAAGTTGAATGTGGGTAGGCTATGAATATTTATTCCAAAGGAAAAGGTGCAATATATATGAATATTGATTGCAGTCGAATTTAAGGAGTCGATTATTATAGGGATGATTTTTCTTTTATGCCAAACGTGACAATTGGGGTTTATATAACTTCTTATTTTTACTAATGATATGAATACGAGTATTGGTGAAAATGTTTGTTAAAATTAAATTTAGAAACTGTTAAACGGATTGGCATGAAATTGGGCGTGATAAACTATGCCCTATGAGCATTATGAACTACTATTATTCCGAAGCGTTAACAGTAGGATTTCTATAATAAGACACAAATTTAAGGCTTGCGAAGCTGTGACCAGTAAAAAAATTACAAATATCGAAATTATTTTGTTTCTTATTAAATGCACTGAACAGTTTTATTGCCAGTTGCATTAGATAAAACCAATATATTTTAATGACGCGAATTTCCCACCGTATTTTCCTTAACCGATGCAACTTGAATAAACACATATCAGTTTCAAACATAAATCCTGTAAGGTCATGTTTGTTATTAGTTAATGTGAATAGAATCTACATGTTTGATATTTGACCTATATATTATGATATCCTATTAAATTGTCAATAGTCTTTACATATGTATAATGCGCTTGCACACCAAATCCGCCGACATGATGACCTAGAGTCTTAATATTAGCAGTTTTAATTCAATAGCAGTTTTAATACAATGATGTTGGAGACTAGCTTCTGCGTCAACTCCTCGCTGACGTATCAATCGCTAAGCTGGAGCTTCAATGCGGATCCTAACCTGCGACTTCATAGCCGACCAAGTTTTCCCACTTGTAACTGAATGATAGACCGTCAACTAACTCGACAATAAAATCGTCTATCTATGCCAACGCGCCAGGTGAGTAGGCTTAGTGTGTAGAGAGCTTTAGAAAACAAAGAACTACGTAGAACTTTAATTCCAAAGCTCTGAATAGCCGTGAGCAGCTTTCGACATATAGAAAACTAACTTGTGCTCGCGACTTCGCCCATTCAATGATTTTTTCCGGGATAAAAGTCCGTTTTTTTCGGGAAAAGTAGACTAAATAATATGCTAGTCTGTAATCTATCTCTGTGTAAAATTTCATCCAAATCCGTTTAGCGGGTCTGGTGAGATTGAGTAACAAACATCCAAACTTTTGAATTTAAATTTTTACTAGATTTTGCTCGCGGCCTCGACCGCGTGAGAGTTTTTTTCACAAACATACCAAATTTCATTGAAATTATATTGTTTTAAATTTCGCGTTCAGACAGACAGACGCGGCGAAGGGACTTTGTTTAATAATATAAAAAATAGTATGTATTCTATATACCTTTTATAGTAATGTGTATTAATTTTATTAAAGGTAGGTCTTTACTCACATTTTTTTTCTAATTGTATCTTTACTTATATGTTAATGAAGCATTGTTTGTTATTAATTAAACCGATACAAGTTAATTAGTATTACAGAGAACCGTAATGTAATAACTGATTAATGAATTAACTATTTATAAATCTTAGACTTGTAATTAACAGTTCTATTTATACGTCTTAGAAGTAAATAAATTAATCCCAAAACGAATTATGAAAAAGTTTAACAACACTATGCTAAGAAAAATGTTTATTAAGAAATATAATAGATATGTTCCAATTTTCAAACCCTTCATTTTACGTAAGTAATAAGTATGGTAATGTAAAACAGTCAACAAAAATGGCAACTTTATCGATAGATATGGATCTTAATTCTGGAGCTACATTAAAGTTAATACCAACGCTTATTATAGCTAGAATAAAATATACAAACTATGTTAGTAAACATTACAGTATTGTTTGAAAAAATTTCAAATACTGCTGTCAAATTATTGGAATAAATGCCTTTAAGCTTCGTCTTAATTAGGGACGCAGATACCACCGCGTCAGTTAAAGATAATAAAGGGCTTCCAACTTTAAGAGACCCTCTAGGACCATTCTTCCTCTTAATCGTTGCCCCACGACAGACGATCGTGACTCCTTCTGCGTTTCGAAATGTGTTCCTACTTAATACGATCCATCGCCTGATGAAAGGCAGTGCTGATGAGGATCTCCAGCTGTTCGGAGATCTGGTCGGACCATCTCTTCTTCTTGGCCCATACCTACATTGATTTAGTTACAATCAATGCGATGCTTACATAGTCATAGAGCCAATTCAGATACGGATAGTTATTTATATGTATTACATATAATCAATACATTTCTTTTTTTAACCTGATGTTACGTTTGTTAGCCTGACAAGGGTCGACTTATATAAACATAATGGATTTTCCGTTGAGCGATTTAGGCAACCTTTGAAAAAATTAAGCGATCATACTGGCAACACAATAACGGGTTACGAACCTCGGCTCAGGACAGCTACTAGGAGAGGATGAGCCATCAACGATTACGGATACATTATAAGTTAGAATTTCTATAGTCACAGTAAACTATGAATGTGCCCAAAAGTTCACACTGACCTGAAGGGCGACCAACAAAATTTGATAAAGAGCCCCTTGAGCAAGCTACGTTTTAACAAGTGCGTAAATTTTTTCCATTAATTTACCATCAGCGTTACATGAGTCAACAAATATCAAACTCAAGTTATCAGCAACCCCACATTTGTTTACAAAACAAACGTATCAATCGGATCGATCTCACCTGTCGGCCCGTAACAAGTTACTAAGTAATTTGTGAATAATTTAAAATTTAAATTAATGTTAATGTGACACAGCACCAAACACTAATTGGATTACCGTCCGTGCGCGCATACATTATGTGCATGTACTTAAGTGTTAACTTGGTGATAAGTTAAATGTTAAGTGTGAGTTAAGTTACTCTCGTACATGCTATCTTGGGATTTAGTCTAGTTATTGGTAGGGTTTTGCATACTCCGGAGTGTCGACATTAGGCCGTAAGACCGGTGTAACGAACATATTACATAACCGTTCCTTTTACCCCCCAGGTCACGGTTGCGATAAAGCGTGTTTTCCTGCGAAAAAATAACATTTTGCAATTGTGCTGAACGCTGGCTACATATTCCTGTTCGCCGAGTTTCAATTAAAGTATTTTGATGTGATTAATTTTAAAGCTTGCTGTACTAGGATATATAATTAAAATATAATATATAATAATAATATCAGCCCTGTATTATATACTTGCCCATTGCTGAGCACGGGCCTCCTCTACTACTGAGAGGGATTAGGCCTTAGTCCACCATCGTTTATAATTAAAATAATCATTAAGTATTAAGATTCAAGATAAAAAAAGTTTAAAATCCGTTCAGCTATTTCGGCGTTTACTTCTAACAAGCATTCAAATATGTTAACAAACTTTTGCATAATATTAGTAATATAATAAGCTTATGCTTCGGCGGCGTAGTTGTACTGTATGCGCGGTACGGCAGCGCTTTGAGGTCCTGGGTTCGAATCCCAGGTCGGGCAAAGTGATATTTAGGTTTTTCCGTACAGTATCAGCGAGGAATCTAGAATTTGTGGTCGCCCCCTATCACATCATGGGATGGAATACACTTGGCGAAAAGCGGGTGCCCTGGTTGCGCCTCTGCATACCCTTTTGGGGACAAATGCGTGTGTGTGTGTAGTAAGATTATTTCATAGTTAATCTATGCTATCTCACGTTATGAAACAACCTACAAATACATATACTGAGAAATATTATCGTATCAAATAAACAAACTATGTATCTAGGATAAATATATGAACATAAATTACTAACAAAACAACTAACAATTTACAACGTACGAATGCAGTAATTATGTAGTAACACCGCACGGACAGACAATACCGATAATGTGCTAAACTATAGTTATGTAGGGTTGCCAGTCGACCATATTTCCTCGGATTTGTCCTAATTTTAATTGTCAATGGCAACGTTTAAGACGTATTTAGAAAAGCCTTTTTTTAATCATAAAAAAACGTTTTTGAAAAATGTGAATACAAAAAAGATTCTTACATCATTAAAAAATATTTCTAATTTATTGAAAAAACATTTTAATACTATGTCAACGAGAATTTCTTTTATTTCACTTGAGTAATGGTTATTCACTTTGTCCTGTGCCGATTTTATTCAATGGTAACTCTACACATGCCATATCCTTGGTGGCAATAATGATACGTGCAAGAGATCATTTTATTAGTTGTTGATTGAACGATTAGTTTTTTCCATAGAGACCTTGTTAAGTATATTATTATTGGAGATTCACACGATTCAACACTAACTTAATGTACACTTGTAATGTCCAAGATAATATCAAATCCTACTAATATTATAAATGCGAAAGTTTGTGAGGATGTATGTATGTATATTTGTTCCTCTTTCACGAAATAACTACTGAACGGATTTGGATGAAACTTTACAGTAATATTGGTTATACATCAGAATAACAACTAGGCTACAATTTATAATGATTGTGTAATTTGTGGTCATAATATAACGATACATATCAAGTAGTCAGAAAAAAAATTATCCCGCAAAACTCATTCACGCGGACGAAGCCGCGAGCAAAAGATAGTTGGATATAAAAATATCATGATTATTATACACACACGCCTTTTATCTCCGAAGAGGTATGCAAAGGCGTGTCTAGCACTCACTTTCAGCCGTGTGTATTCCGTCCCATGATGTGATAGGGGGTGAGCCTATCTTCATATCATGCATAAATTCTAGACTCCAAGCTGGTACTGAGTCAAAAAACCCAATATAACTTCCCGACCCGAATATCAAACCCGAGATCTCAGCACTGCAGTCGTACCGTAATACGACTACGCCATCGAGGCAGTCAAATGTGCGTTTTATTTATTTTCGTCATTCAATGCTATCCTACTAATATTGAAAATACTATGTAATATTTCGTAGTGGATTAAATTTTCATTAAAAAGTGATGTACGAATATCCGAATAAATAATAATGAACATACATTTGAGTACAGAACCCTTAGTACGCAATTATGACTCACTCTTAACACTTTTTTGTTAGCATGACCCCTCAAATGTAGATAAAATATGAATTAACCCGCACAAAAAGGCCCATAGTACATTCATTCATCAATCCATTTGAACATTAGATTATGACGTGACCTTACAAGTCTCACTTTCAATTGTTTTAGTAAAAAACATTTTATGTTATGAAACGAAAGGTCATAGAGCCCGGTAGTGATGATTTTGTGTACCTTCTGTACTATGTAGAATAGGGCTGGTGAACCTTTGGTACGCATGCCATAAATAGAGATTAAAATAATTATCTTTATTTATTATTTATTAATTTGGATGAACAATTGTTTACGCCAATACTTTTGATATAAATATGAAGTTTAATACAATTATTATGCGTAAGTGTAATGATTATTTAAAGGTTGGCACAGCATGCATAAATTTAAAGTTTAACATTACAAAATATCTAAATATTTACCTATGTATATAATTTTTAGGCGTCTTAGATTATAACATCTACGCGTATGTTGCCCAGAATTTGTATAAGTTGTTTTGTATCTAAGAAAAAAATTATTGATAGGCTCGATCACATCACGTCAGTGGATTAAAATAAGCTTGATGGGCTATAAATACATAATACATAAAGTAGTATACTTTAACAAGTGTTAATTAATGTACTTGTAAGGTAAAACCCACATCTTATTAAACCGGATTTACTTATTTCATAATTTTCGTAAATACTATATACATTTAAAAAAAGTACTTTAATAAAAATGTTCACCACCCCTGTATGTTGAAGGAAGTATGAAAACACATGTCGTTTAATATGAAAACACGTGTGCTTGTAACAACCTTGTTAAATGCTTTGTCTAAAAGTAACTTGTCTCGTGTCAATATCAGGAACAGGGCCCTTATTCTGTATGATAGTGTAAACGCGTAACGTGGCCGTGTCATGTTATCTTCGAGAAATGTGCGTGGAATGGTATTCTGTAAGCCAAATTTCTATAGTACTAAACATGATGCGTTGTGTTACGTGCTTGTTACGCACGGTTAAAATAACGAGCGGGATAGAGAATAAGGCCCCAGATTTGTCTACTTTAAAGTTGTGTTTAGAACCTATTTGCATTTTTGGTTGTTATTCTTTTTTCATCATAACGAATTAAATTATGAAAATATTAGAAAAAAAATTATAATCACAATTTTATTTTTATTAGGGTACTCACAGTAACTGGTCGCCGAACTACACTGATAGTGGCAATGTCACCTTTGTGATAATGAGTAGATGTCCAAATCACCCAACAATTGTGTGCGGCACTTTTACTGTAATTAATTTAGCACAGTTTTACACAAACAGAATAGGAGGTAACGGTAGAAAGGAATGATTGGCCCCACCAAATTGTGTGCGATGCTCGATGAAACGCCAATCAGCCACAGATTCCACTGCAAACTTGTCCTTCCGTTGTCCTCTAGGCAGTCCTTGGTCCAAAATTCATCCAAATTGCGTATCTTCAGCACAAGTTGCCACGTGCTTGAACTCGAAAAGTCGCTGATTCTTGATGTATTTGGCGCAGAAGGACCATATGTTGTGGCTTGATGCTGGTTTAGACTTATTTTGGACTTTGGCTCGTGGGATAAATGAATAAACTTCGGATATTTGAACTTGAATTTACTAATTTTTAAATTAACCTAGTCGTTACAATAGAAATCAAATCAAGTGTGTTACAACGTTCGTGGAGTAAAAGGGAGGGGAACAATCCACCAATCGCGATAAAACATGTACTGTACGTCAATACTTATTCCTGTGACAAATAATAGATGTCGCCTATAGTTCTCGAGGAATACGATCTTGAACACAACTTTTTGTTGTTTCTATTGCGTATTAAGTGTCATTACTGCAGTTTATAATTTAATAGTTTTTTATATCAATTCTTTGTAGTGATTTAATAATGTTTAGTTTGTATACGTAGTTTAGGGCCTTTCCAATGCTCTCTGCAAACGTTTTGCAACTAAATATTAATCCGTTTTGACTTATTACAAGCCCTTTGCAGTTGACCTATATTTTATAATTCAATAATGAAGTATTGCTATTTCATAAACCTACCGATAGCCATAATTTATTGGAAGACAAGTCAAAATTTAATTAGCTGCGATTGTAAACATTTGTGATTATTTTAATGTAATTCCAGTTAGTTTAACATTATCTTTCTGTTGCACGTTTTGTAGATTTACACGAGCATGTCAAAGTGAGTCCAATGCACCTGATGGTAAGTAGAGTGGGGACCAATTGAAAGTTGACTGACGAGAGATGATTACCCTTTGGTAGTCGATATAATTATGCCGGCCTGTTGGTTTTATACACTGACTGGTCCTAGAATGTGACACACGTACGTGGGCCACTATGGCGGGTTTTAACACATTGTGTAAGGTAGTCGCTATCCGAGCGGATATAAAATATATCATACCACCAACAAATGTATGAAACTAAAATAATTCGTTATTTATTTATGAAATATGAATTTTAACGCGTAGTTATGATACAAATAAGTCATCGATGTTAGATTTGGTTATGGTATATTCAAACAAAGTAGATAAATTGCACACGCTTGAAAGTTTTTTTTCCTTTTCTCTTTTAATTCTATTTTACGAAAATCTTGTCACCTAAATCTTCCTCTTAAATCCTCCATGATAACTGATACCAGTGTAAATGATCAATAGCAATAATAGCGGGCTAAGGTAAAAATCTCACAACATTTTTTCAAATACACGAATGGTGAACTGACAAAGATTTCATACTATGTTATCACGAATTAAGGCCTATACTGCACCATATTGTCGAAAGATAGTATACTGTTCGACCAGTTTATTTTCTATATTTTATTGTGGAATGAGTGATAACAGTCGCTGTAGAGTGTTATGTTTATGTATGTATGTGTGGCCGGCAAAGGTATTCGACAAGTTCAGTTTCTCTCAAAAAATTTGTTCGAAATTATGCGAACAAAACGATCTATATTCAGAGCAACCATACCTTAATCTAAGGCCCTGAACTCATGAGCCTTTGGTTTTTTATTGCCTTGAGGTGTAGGTTCACGTCATTATTAATGGCTGTACACATTCGTAATCAATATGTAATCACGGGCATTCAATTTTTAAATAAATCATATTCTATCAATTGGCTGTCAACATTGACAAATAAAAATTGCGAAGCAAATATGAATGTACGATATTTCTTTTCATTAAACCTATCCGTAATTATTGAAAGCATTTGTCTATTGAGCCATCAGTTTTAATTACAATTCTGTAATAATGGTTCTAGAACAAAGCTTGAAGTCGTAAGTCAAGGAGAATGGATTGAACGGTTATATTGTGTTGAAGGACAATATTTTGAAGATGTACATACGATGTGCTTGACGTAGTTGTGTGCTGGAAGCTAAATGTTATGAATTGAAACTTTATTTTAATTGTGAGGTCGAATTCAAATCGTAAATTAATGGGAAATAGCAATATAGTCTAAAATTTATTGAACCTATAACCGTCTCCGGCGATCCCAGCAAAAACTGATCTGCAAATTGTTTAATGTACAGTCAGCCAAAAAAGTAGCTTCAAATATGAAATTATAAACTTCAAAATGCTTCTACTCAATTACAACTATACCATCGAGGCAGTCGATACCTTAAAGCCTTACAAGACCTTTGTTGTATACTAGCGACCCGCCACGGCTTTGCAGGGGTGCAATATTTCTCCACTATTTAATAGATGTTATTATACATATAAACCTTCCTCTTGAATCACTCTATAAAAAAAAACCGCATCAAAATCCGTTGCGTAGTTTTAAAGATTTAAGCATACATACATAGGGACAGAGAAAGCGACTTTGTTTTATACTATGTAGTGATTCCAAAATCATTTTTTAAATTAGTTCCCTTGTTAGTGCTGAAAACAACAATCACACAAACTACTACAATATTAGTGTAGAACTACATAGACATTATGGCCCATTTTACTCCAATCTAATCCAGTTTCATAACACTGATAAATAACCAACTCCTACACTATTATTATCCAAGTTACTTATATAAAAGAGTTGTAACAGGTGTGTCGTAAATCGAATTTCCAAAACGCAAACATAATAACACATTTGAAGAATGATCGAGTGGCGTACAGTTTCACTGTTTAACACCTATTCGACCATTGCGATGTTCGAACGAGATATGGAGAACAGTAGGGCGTATTACGAACGTATACGGTGAAGAAGTATATAATACAGGGCTGATATTATTAGTATTTATTATATATGTGGTGAGGAACGTAGAAGGCAAAATTGCGGTCGTGCACCAACAAGATCATCGGACCAAGTGGACTTTCTGATCAGAATCTAGAATTTGTGTCCGATGTGACTTTAGGCCCTTATCATATCATGAGATGAATATATAGCGTAAATTGGGTATTCTGTACCTCTAGGAGGAATTTACGTGTTAAAGCATACTATTCGTATCGAGTAAGTTAACGTTTACAGTAATAATATCATGTAACCAAATTAACGTATAGTATTGACTGTACGTAAATTTGGTTACATGATTTAATATATGAAGTTTATACTAACCCAATGCTCATTTTGTCGTGTTTTACCTGCAAATGCGCTCACGGGGTGCTGTACAAATTCTTATATAAAAATAATTAAAAGAAACAATAACGTACACTACAATACGTAAATTCGTCTTATGGGTACTGGTTGCACCTCTGCCTACCCCTTTGGAGATAAACGGGTATCGGTACCACGCTTTAAAACAACTACTCCATAATACAGACATAAATTCAACGTGACGAACAGTAGCGTAGCTTGCCATAGAAGCGCCCTATATATTTGTTGGGGGCTCCTAAGGGCAGTGCGAACTTTTGGGCGCCCGGTTAGTTTAATGTACTTATGGGCCAAGTAGCGGCCCCAAAGAACGGAGGCCCTGTATCACTGATACGGCTGATACGGCGCCTGGTTACGAAGAATTTTAACTTTGTGACATACGTGTTAGTCAGTGTCGCTTGAATCAAACTTCAGAGAATTTATCTATATAATATGGGAAGCCTTATAAAAACTCCAATACCGTTTCCTCGGATTCCAATTTGTCCTCGGTAAATCTTCGAATTTAAAACAAAGTATTCATTGCATGAATTTAATAATCGGAACTGAACTACAGTTTTATATTACTACTAGAGTCTAGTAACTAGACCAATGAGACGATATTTCAATTCTCAAAATTAGTGACGTAAATTTATATAATATCGAATAGGGAACATCCATATTGACTAGAAAACTAGATCTTAACATGATGAAGATAAAATACAAAATTGAATTTCAGGCGCGCTAAATATTTCACGGCCGCGTACATTAACCAATGATAAAATGCCACACCGCAACACATTATGTTGTGATACAGAGTTAAGATAATTTTAAGATGCCATATATTAGAGACTGCTGCCGCCCATCGTTTCCTATCTAATTTCTAATCTAACTACAACTTAATTAATAGCCACTTGTTGAAATCGATTTGAATTGATTTATGTATCGAATGACCCGTATTTACGTATCGATATTGTCTATAAATAATTCACTAACGGATGTATCCTCTTCTGTGTTTTGTTTATATTGAAGTTAGTTTCGTTTGTTGTTCACGCGTTTAAATGTTATATAGCCTTTAATAACCAAGTTAAAGTCGAAGTTCTGGCAAGAACTGGATGCGACAGGCCGAAGATAGAGTAAAATGTCGCATATTGGAGGAGGCCTATGTATGTCCAGCAGTGGACAATGATATAGCTTATGATGATGATAATGACAAAGTTGAAGTTAATAGTTTATAGTTTATTACAACTATGATATAATGTTACCTATAATTCATGTTGTAAGAGTATATTTGATCTAAAGGTATTTTATCTATTAGCCTTTGCTTGCGATCTCGCCCGTGTGCAATATCTTTTCCGGGATAAAAAGAAGCCTTACAGCAATGAGGAATAATGGTGCCTTCTATTAGTGAAAAAAAATAAAATCGGTTTAGTAGTTCCTGAGATTAGTGAGTTCAAACAAGCTCGTCAGTTTTATATATTAGTATAGATAATAATATGAAAGTTAAATCATCAATCGTCATACGCAAATTGAAACCATGAATTGTATGAAAAAGAAACCATTTTTTAAATATTTCGTAACCAAAAATTAGCAACACATTTTGCAATACCGTCAAAGTGACTTATGGCCTCTGTATTAGCAATAATTATTTTCAAAAACATTAAACATACAAGATAAGAGTTCGTGTAAAAATTTAAATTCTGATCAAAATCGAAATGTCAAGGAAAACAAAATTATACGGTAAGATTGATTACGTTCGAAACGGTTTGTGAAATAATGTATCTACTGCGGGTAATCGATTAATTTTTAATTTCGTGTATAATTTTTGTGTGTTTAAAATTACACTTATGAATAATAAATAATAGGAAGGAAGTGTTTTGTATAATTAAACGATTATGTTTAAACCGTGGTTTATCATCGTGTTGGCATTTGATTTAATATGTCTTGAAAAATATCGGAGTTTATTTTAAAATTTATCAAGATTGTTTGATGTTTGAAATTTCGATACGACTTCGAATACTATATAAAAATCATCGTCAATCAAATTATATTAAAATAAATAAAAAATCTTAAATACCGTTCGTATTAAAAACAATTAAGTAGTTACGTCGGTGCAACAAAAGCATTTGATATTTCCTGCATATCTAAATTAACAGCAATTCGGATTACATTCAAAATGATACCGAACCTGGTAGATAACATCTTATCTTGATTCTGACGGGATCAGATCGGTATAATTTTAGTTTCTCTCATCATCTCTTCAAGCATAGCTCCATCATCTGTCAGTTGTACCGACCGTTAATGCCTCAAACACAACGCGTTACCATGACAAGGTAATTTGGCTTGTGGGTACATTCTGTATTTATGTTGTTACTAGCTTCTGCTCATGGATCCGCTTGCTTTTTAGATTATTCTTCAATCTATACAACATAGACTGTGTTGTTTTTTTAAGCGATAACGAAATAATGCACTTTACAGTTTGTGGATGAAAGAGGATTGTCCCTCGCCACTTCACATGCCGGCTTGTTTGGAATACACAGTCCCGGAACGCGACACATGTATGCTACTATGGTGGGCTTCACACCTTGTGTATAATCATTATCAGAGTGATACAAATTTTCAAAAAACCTGCAATGTATACAATTTCAACTAAATACATTGAGTGTCCTACATTCAACATACATGAAAAGATTGATGCACCAACCCCATATTAAGGCCAAAAAAAGCAAGTAGAATACAGAAACTCGGCAAATGTAGTCACCAATCTGTTTCCTATCCGATAATCCATCTGCATGGCGATACTAAGCAATGACCTCAAGAAGAACTATTTCGTCATTCTTACAGCCAAATACATGTTTTGGATTTTAAATTTTAGAGGAACGTTAAGGTCCTATGACCTTTAATTTAATTACCCACTTAACTCGTGTTCCGAACGTTCTTACTCGATTATAACGTGAATCTGATTAGTGGTAATTTATTGTTCGAATTAACAAGTTGGCTTACTGTTACGGTAGATTTGTCTCTTAGTTGAGGAACCCAGTCTGCGTATGACAAATAATTCATTTTGTATAATATCAGCGCCGTGTTATATACTGCCCCACTGTTGGGCGTGGGCCTTCGCTACAACTGAGATGTGGGTTTTTAGTCCACCACGCTGGCCTAGTGTGTATTTGTAGACTTCATAGGCCTTCAAAGTTCCTATAGAGAACTTCTAAGGTATGCAGGTTTCCTCACGATGTTTTCCTTCATCGTTAAAGCAAGCGATTATACACAAAGAATACAGACATAATTTTAGAAAAGTCACAGGTGTGTGCCCTTGGGTTTTGAACCTGCTGACATTCGTCTCGGCAGTCCGTTCCACACCCAACTAAGCTATCGCCGCTTTTCAGTTAATTATTGTTCATTGTGCAAACTCTTAAAATATAATCTAGTTTAACTAAAAAGTATATCTACATTTACTTTTCTTGACGCCAAGCTTCATTACACAGAGCGTATTCCTAATAGACATTACTACAAAACATCTTATCTTGCTATCAGTCGAGTAGCTTGAGCAGCCGATGGTACTTTAAATAAATAATAATAACACATGGTACCAAAAACGAATTGAGAACCTTCTCATTTTTGGAAGTCGATTAAAGTTAAGAATGCGCGAACTCCACACAGACTTCCACAATACCTCCGCTACAAAGCCATCAACCTTCATACAATCCCGCATCGTTTACCTTCAGCATTTGTCTCGAAACCGTATCGATAGCGTAAACTATGGTACGGCAAACACCACTTATGCAAATCCTATAGGCAATTACTATAAAGGAAATTGTTCCGGCCCTTCTCACGAACGATGCAGCTTGCGGTCGTGCGATTCCTTTTCGGGATACTTCTTAAATAAGACCATTGTCTGTCAGTTGGTGTGTAATTGCGCATGTGTAAAGTACGTGATGTTTTTGGAAATCAGCTCCCTTGTTAATTAATGTTTTGTGTCGTAGTTAATCGGTTGCTTCTTCGGTATCAACTATGTTGCTTCATCAGTTTTATAGTAGGGTTCTTCGGCTATCTTTTGACGTCTGCGTGTTGCTTTAGTTGAAATTCATAAGTTATTGTTGCAAAGATCAATACAATTAGGCAAGGATTATAGCCTTAATATAGAAGTTATTTCGGAACCGCGTTGAACCTAACCTGTTACTATGTAAGCTATCAATTCTTATTCATCGTAAACAATATTGCTATATACGTTTTATATGAAAAAAATAATATTCAAATGATTAAGAACAGTATTTAAATTTGAATCGAGAAAACAAAATATAATTGATTAAATGCGCATTACGAGAATCAAATGATTAAGAATATGCATTAGCAATATTTTCACACGAAAATTACGACCACAACTGAAGTAACTAATCATCTACTATACAATATTTAGACCACCAAACAACACATCAAGCTATAATTTAGTAAGCCAACAACAAGCCCCATTAAAAGTGTCGGGGGCAAGGAACGTTGTTTATTAAAAAGACCAGCAAGCTTGGACAGTTTTCGCGGGCGGCAGAAATAACTGGCCGGGAGATTGACTCGATACATACCATTAGGAGCTAACGAACATCTCAATTTAGCCAGCCACCTGCCTCGAAAGCGCTCACTTTAAAATAAAATCACTTCTGTTTCAAATGGAATTTGGCGTTAGAATTGCTAGGAATTTCTAGTACGTAAAGGATTTTTAATGGTTGAGATGTTTGGAATAGATGCGGATCGAAAGATGACTATAATTTCAAGTATTTTCACAATAATATTGCTTTTACGAAATTCTTGTTTCGACTATTTTACACAAAGCTGTCAGATGAGGACATAGGAAGGGGCATCATTATGATCAGCAACATGAAGTACACTTCTAAACAAAAACATCACACGATAAATCATAACACAAGCATAAATATGGTAAATTATTCAATATTTTCACGTCTAGTAAACGTTCTTAAAACACATTGGTTAAAAAATCAACTCACCAATCATCTGCGATAAATAAGAACATTCACCAATCATTAAGGACATTAAAATTAATTTCGGCACACCCACATAACGTAGAAAGTGAACCAATCGTCAATCCACGAGGTAGATAAATGAGTGCAACATTAGAATTGATTAGCTCTGAGCTGGCTGAACCGCAAAACGTACTGCAATTAATTATATGGAGATAGGGAACGCGTGCAGCGGACGTGCTCGCAAAATGTTAAAATATATTTTTCGACGTTAGGGTTAGGTTTTGAAAATGGAATATTTTTAAAAATAGAATTTGAGTAGTTTAGGAATATGGATAAGTAGTTAACGATAATGAACTTTGGTATAAAGTAATTAAGGACCAATGTTAAGTACGCGGTTGATGGACAGCGGAATGTTCGAGATCATATAACATAAATTGAAGTAATTGAACATTTAGCATAATATATATCACGTTCAGGTGATGTTATGATTAGTTTTAATGTATTACCATTCCTGAACTCAGCACAATTCTGTAATTAAAATAAAAGAGCAGTAATTTAATTAACAATAGATTAGATTTGTTGAGCATAGTGATTAGCCAGATATAATAAAATAGCTTTTAAATTAAACATCTCATAATTAAATAACTTTCAATCTTAAAATTAAATAATTTGCAAAGTTACAGACAAAAATAACGAAGGGAAATGACAGCAAAACTAAAGTGTACGAGTAAAATATACAATCCTGCAAACATACATTACTTGGTTTTACAACAGCCGTGTAATTCGTGAACAATCACACCTACTCTAGTTAATTGATAAGCAATTTGTTCTATTACGTCGCACTGACGCAGTCCAACCTATTTACAAGTGTTAAGAGACGAGAAATGCGATATTTGTGAAACAATGGGGAATCTAGAATAACAATACGATGCCGCGACAAATGTTTGTGTTGTTTGCAAATATTTGTATTTACAATTCAACGACAAAGGATTTCAATATTGCGTTTTAGTTTCAAGGCGTTCTCTTGTTTAATTTTTTTGTTCTAATTTTAAATAATTATTTTTTTTTTAAATTGGAAAATATTTATGTAAAGCAAATGTCACAACATTTGAATGAACAGCACAAAAATCAATTCCCTAATATATACCGGTAGTGCTGAGGTCTCATTAACATCTAATGGCATTAATTATTTCTAAACGAGACAAAGCATAAACGTAGGTATTTATCGCGATAATTTGGCAACAGCATTCATAAGACGCTTGATATATGACTTTTAATTTTGATATATTTCACGCCTTATATAACTGTGAGCGAAGCATTAGAATGTCCTTAATTACCCCAAGGTTTCCTCACATGTCAATATTACAAACGAAATAATTGTGTGAAACTATGAGATGCAGTCGAAACAAATGTAAGACACATTAGAATCAGTTAGTGCGGCTCGCGAGCGCTATTTACTTTGACTCAGACTAATGTGCTCGCTGTTACTGCTATTATATCGATATTAGACGAGATTTGGGTGAGTTTCTCTACACATTTTTTATGTGTAAATATTGTGAAATACTTTGGTAAATTATAACCGTCTTACGTCATTTATATCGTCACTATAATAGTTTTGTATACGTAGATATACATTGTATGAAAAACTTCGTGGCAGAAAACAAGGAAAATTTATTTTAGGCATTCAACGCTATATTATTACGTAGATAAAACCATGGATAGCATTATAATACCTATTATTTAAGTCTTACTAGAATATTCTTTTCAAAACCTCAAACTCACATTTGTCGATTCCATTTGAAACAGTTTCTAAGTTTCCTTTAGTTTTAAACGTCGCAATCATCTTCTGGAAGTGTTATGCTCCATGCTTCATAATACGTAGAATATAGTTTCTGAACTCAAACCGCTAGCAATGGGACCTGCACCTAATCTTATCGTAAGAAATGTTTCTTTACAACTTGAAAGCGTATACTTATAACTTTCATAGTAATGTTAGTTGAAGTATCTGTGATGGAAGAGGGCAGGCAGACTGCAATCGCGCGCATTAGACGATGCTTGTATGTGTACTAAATCAACATAAGGAGCTGGGCAGGGCAAGCGCCCTCGGCCGACCTTTGGTCTATTTTTAGATAACTGTTGGTAGTTGATGGTGAGCGGTACTGAGCCGATTCGATGCTTTTCGATTCCCATTCGAGACAAATGTTTGTGCGTTAGCAAATATTTTTCCCAGAACCGTATTAGATACCGAAAGTCCAACGCAGAAATTAATTCTGAGCTGATAATAGTTACTAAGCAAGATGGTAAATGATTCCAGCTCGAAATCGTACCAAGACCACATATACGATAAAAATAACTTACACCCGAATCTGTAAACTAAAAATATAACATGATAATACTAAAGTTTTTATTTTATTGCTGTGAATGACGAGACGAGCTTGCCGTTCGCCCGATGGTAAAGGATACGACCGCCGATAAGCAGTAGAAACACCATCTAACAACTTAAATTACAAAGTATTGTTTGGCATTCCACTGCGCTTGCCATCCCGAGACATGAGATGTTAACTCTTATTACGTCCAGTAGTTACACTGATTACAATGTTCTTCTACCGGAACAAAGCAGTGACTACATACTGCTGCTTAGCGGCAGAAATAGAAATTGCGGTGGTACCTACCCAGGCGGACTCTCACATATGAGAGACCTACCAGTATTCATGATTTCTTATGTCTAAGGGAATGTTAGACATCGCCCGCCCCGTGACCATGAAGGCTGCAAAGTCTTCGACAACACGAAAAATCTAATATATAAAAATGAATCCCTATTTTCCTTGGTCACGCCATCACGAGTGAACGGCTGCACCGACTTCACTATTTGTTTTTTTTTTGTTGTGTTTGTTAATGTCAGGAGAAGGATCTTATGAAAGAAAAAATCAAGGAAGTTTAGCGGAACGTTAGAAAATTTAAGAAAAGTTTATTTCCGCGATTGACAGAATACGCTGCAAATTCATAGTTAAGACGGGACAACGTCTGTCGGCTCAGCTAGTTTAAATGTAAAAAACCGAGATAAAATCCTAAAACTAGTTTGGTTTCGATACTAAGTATTAATTTTTCGCTAACAATATCTCTCGCCTATAATATATTCTAGTCGTATGCAGATAGGTAACGGTGTGGAATGCATTATTAAACATAATATCGAGTATGGACCGCTCGGGCCATATCTACCGTCGGAATTCTAGATAGGGAGATATGAGTCAGACGTGCCGATCTAAAATCTAGATTCTAGTAATTCTGTGATATTAAGATTTATGTAATTAGAGTTCTATTTAGTTGGTATGAAAGACAATGTTAGAGTAAGGAACAGAAAGATTTTTAAAATATTCAGCTAAATATGTCAAGTTTTTCATTACGAACGTGATCATAATTTATAAGAATGTTTTATTTCTTCTCTAAGAAGTTCGCAATTAATGCTATGCTTGTATGTAATCTCTATGACCAAAATAAGTCTAAAAATAATGCCAGACTATCCAGAATCAGCCATGGAGTGCGGATGAGCAGGCCTATCATCATGTATGGAACAAGAATTCCTCCTAGGCTATCCGACAATATAAGCTGCAATCGCCATCTTAGCAAATTTCAAAATTGGAACATCGTTTTTTACTTCAATTACACATGAAGCTGCGGCGTCAGATAAATTTCGCCTCAAAGCGAGCGTCGCAAACAAAAAACCAAGCATTAGTTTGTGCTCGATATCAGCTTATCAATATTCTAATCCATCCTCCAAACCCTTTTGAGATATTTAGAAAGTGTAAATCCCCTACACCATGGCGGTCCATTAGTGAGGCGAATTATTCTATATCTTATCGATATAATCGGACTGCTCTTGGTTATTGTTTATCGTCTCCCCGCGCCGAGAAAGTATCGATGGATCGATTCGATTAATTAAACCGCGTTTGTCCTGTAAGTGACATCGATTTTAATAGCAGGGGCCTTATTCTCTATCCCGCACGTTATTTTAACAGTGCGTAACAAGCACGTAACACAACGCGTCATGTTTAGGACTATAGAAATTTGGCTTACAGAATACCATTCCACGCACATTTCTCGAAGATAACATGACACGGCCGCGTAACGCGTTTACACTATCATACAGAATAAGGGTCCAGATATATTATGAACGGATTAGTGTTGTGACATAATTCGATATTATCGATACTAAATTAGTTTGATAAGGTTAAGGAGGTTTGTGGTTGTATTAGAAACTATTATTTATATTAATATGATAAAGAGATAGTCTTCAAGTTTGTAGGTTTCTTTGCTGAGAATAATTAAAAAAAACTACGAACGTCATTCTAAAGATTTCTTCGCTAAGAAAAAACTACGCAATTACTGACATGAAAACTTTAATTTTTCTTACGTTGTTGATTACTTATGCTTGTAAAAAATACCCATGCGGGCTGTTCCACGAGCATAACTTAATGAAATAAATTAATTGACATAATGCTACATCATTAGGTATAAATGTTTTTTTTTAAACAAATTAATATGGCAGAATAACTAATGGTAAGTAAGAGTTACTGAGTGACACTTGTCAACTGAGAACGCATCACCTGCGTAAAATGCGAAGTCCTGAGTCGACCTATGCGTGCGCGAATTAAAATTAAAAATTCTAGTTAAACGTTTTTAATTGGGCGGAAGTCACGATTTCTATCAGTAATCCACCTGGACGTTTTCGAATGACACGCAATAATTTTGTGTACAGAAATACTATAAGTAAATAAATGAGTGCCAATACATACATATAATATTGTATGTGTACATCAGATATATTTATCTGCCATTTGTTGTTGTTTGTATTATATTTATAAACTGTTTTAAGTCCAGTGATGTTTTTTCGTCATCAAACCGGAGAAGTTACGATGACTATGGCGATTATATTGTAAAATATAAAAATAAATAGTTACGGTATCGATTAACTTAGGTTAGTCACAACACCGCTCGCACACTTCAACTTGAAAATAACCGACATGAGATGAACTCTCGCATAATAAAGGAAACCTGCCTAATATTTTTATGAATTTTATTTATTACTCTTTATTGTACCAAACAGAAAAAATGATACAAAGAACTATTAAAAAAAACTATTATATTATATACTAAAGACTATAATATTGTGCACTATCTTGCCCTTCTTATTCATAGTCATACATTCTTGATAGAGTGTTCGTTGTCATGTTTGGGCTGTTTAAAGAGCTGCCGTTTTCGCGATGCGTTGCCATATGCCTCGATATTTGGCGGAGTGGAAACATTCATTTATAGAGGAGTGTGTCATGAATCTTGCCCTTAAATATATTTAATTCATTAATAATTCTTATTTCATTTAGTTGTCTTCCCCTCCCTTTTTAAAAAGGGATAACTTACTACTTCGGATAGTGACCATCCGTTAGAACATATCATAGTCGGTATATCGCCAAACGATAGCTAGAAAAGGCTAATACATACACGAACACATTACGCATTTATCCCCGAAAGGGTATGCAGAGGCGCAATCAGGGCACTCACTTTTCGCCAAGAGTTTTCCGTCCAATGATGTGATAGGGGGCGAGCCTATCGCCATATCAGGCACAAATTCCAGACTCCGGGCTGATACTGAACAGATAACCCCAAATATCACTTTGTCGGACCCGGGATCCGAACGCAAAACCTCAGAGCGCTGCTGAACCGTACATGCAGTAGAACTATGTCATCGAGTCAGTCAGTAAAAGGCTCGCACTGGCCTAAATTAATTCTAAACATTATCTTTATGATTTTTAAATGTTTACAATGATTTACGCGATCCACTTAACGAAACTCATAAAATCTGTGTGGGGCAATGATTATAATGTTGTAAACAGAAGTAAATGTTTTATTTGGGTCTTAATCAACCTTTTTATGTTATTTTGAAACCGTTTAGATAACTGCATGTTCCCATATAGCACTAGCTATTGCTCGCAGCTCTGTCTGCGCTAAAGACTTTTTAAGTACAAAAAGTAAAATGTAAAATGTAGGTAGATATTGTAAACTCTGACTTTGCGGATGAACAAAACCTCAGTCCCCCCGTGACCATGAAGGCTGCAAAGTTGTCGAAACGTCTGGAGAAAACTAAAAGATTAAAACCGCGATAATGTCCGTAAAATAGTTTAATTTAAATACAAAAAATAGCTTATAAAAACGATAATATATACTCCTGTTAGTGAAGTATTATTTTATAACACAGATCGTCCAACGCGACAATAGGTCAACAAACCGCTGGCTTACTATAACAAGATTGTATGTTATATTTTTAAGTAATGTGAAATAGGGATTACAGTCGGAAGTATTTGGGCTTCGGGAAATCTCGCTCATCATACAAAATGCAAGTTCGTCACCTCCATTTTCTGTGAAATAGTACGCGCTCGAGCCGGTCTGGCCAAGTTATGGACTATGTTTATAATATAACTTTAATTTACATATGTTCTGAATAAACCGTGTAATAACAACATCAGTCCTGTATTTTATACTGTCCCACTGTTGGGCACGGGCCTCTACTACTGAGAGTGATTAGGCTTTAGTACGCCACGCTGGCCTAGTGCGGTTTGGTAGATTTCACACACTTCAAAATTCATTCAGGTTTCATCACAATATTTTCTTTCGCCCTTAAAGCAAGGGATAATTCACAAAGAATACACGCATCATTTTAGAAAAGTCAAAGATGAGTCCTTGGGATTTGAACCTGCGGACATTTGTCGCGGCAGTCCGTTCCACACCCAACGGGACTATCATTGCTAGTGTAATAATAATAATATATCATGTAATAATACCAAATTATAGAACAACCATAAACTGATTTCGATATTTAAATTGACACATTAGTAATTATCTTTTTTGTTGCAGTCTTCAAACGCTTTGACATCAACCATCAACCCTCGACGGCAGCAAATTTCGGATTTTCAAAGGTACATATTTTAATTATTAATAAACCATAATTATAAAGTTCTACCTAAAACTTTCCCACGCCACATTTTGTATTTACAATTCATATGTCTATCCTTGTCTAACATAAGTATTTAGGTTTTGAAAGAAAGAGATGAACGACAATAATATAAGTCGTATGCCTAAGTTGGTATTATCGGGGTGTGGTCGCAGCAACCACTCATTAACTTTAATTCGTAGGGTTTTAATAATAACATGGAAGCTATTTTTCTTACATGTGGAGGTTTTATTTATTTTTGGAAAGGTAAAATAATTCTTAATAATAAATACTTGGAAGTAACTTTAATTATAGAAATAGAAAACTAAATAGTAATTTTCGATCTAATTTAAAGTTGAAACGATTAGGTATCAGCCTCTACAGTAAAATAATTACGTGATATAAATATTTATTTATATTAGTTATTATAAATATTTGTTATTTGCTGGTGGTAGGATACATCTTATATCCGCCCGGATAGCGACCACCGCACACAAGTTGTTAAAACCCACCGTAGTGGCCCACGCTTATGTATTCGTTTGCTTTGATCATGTGACTTTATGTTTTGCTGGTGGTAAGATATATTTTAAATCCGGATAGGGACTCCCGTACACAAGTTGTTAAAACCCGCCATAGTTGCCAACGTAAATGTTTCGCGTTCCGGGATCAGCTTGTATATATCCGATTCGATTGACTGTCAAGAGGTAATCATCTTTCGTCAGCCGACATACTATTGGACCCCACTTCACTAACGATCAGGAGCAGAGAGGTCACTTTACCTTGCACCTAATAAAAAAAAATTCTTAACTTTTTTTTTTAAATTACAGTTATATTATTCGTATAATGAGTATACTAATATTTCGTTATAAATAATTCCAACTAAATTACTCACGTTCCTTAGTTTTAAGCAAATACAACTTCACATTCGTCTTAATACTTTATGAATCCAAATACATTCAAATCAAGTATAAACACAATAGAAAGCTAATTTTCCTTTATGAAATAACATTAGAAAGCGAACACGCTAATTTATGCGATAAATATACAATAGCAGCTTCGCTCATACAATTTAGTTCTAGTCTCATACAAGTACAAGCTTTTAGAGTAGAAGTTAAAGCAAAATAATATGTATTACTATAAACATACGGCGTATAAGTGAAAAATAAGTTTAAGAAAATATGAACGGTCTCATGCGTTCTGGATAACTCCTCAGAGAAGGTTGATATCAAGCGTTAAAAAATAGCTATATTTATTCGGCAACATGCTAAAAAAAATAGTATGTTGTCCTCAGTTTTCTCATTTTATTAGGAATGTGTACCTTCTCCTACTTTCAAAGTAACTTAGCCAATTAAATATTATATAGTAAACGAAAATAGTAGCGTCCAAGAAACAGCCCATCAAGGATTTCAAAGTAACCAATTCCTTTTATGGGTGCAAGGTTTTAAATAATAATAATGTGGTGAAGAATTAAATCTATAATGTGCTTGGTTTAGAAGTCCGTTGGCCTGGGTGTGACGGAAGACTAAATCTTTTGATGATTGCAGGCTTTAAACGGATTCCTAATGATGATGACGCAGAACGGCAAACTTCTATACATCTCTGACAACGCGGCCGAGTACTTGGGACATTCCATGGTGAGTTCTTTATTTTTGTATTAACATCACTGATGCACAATTAGTATTTATTTCATCATCATCATCAGCCACATAAAGTCCACTGCTGAACATAAGCCTCCCCCAAAGATTTTCAGACGGACCTATCGAAAGCGGCATTTAATTATTTATGAAATATTAATCATTATTATTTCTTTTAGTATTTTGGTACATATTGATGTTTGAGTTCTTTAATTTACACATATCTACAAATAGTAAATATATGCACAAAATATACAAAAGTGTATATATTTTAAAGGTATTATTTAGACAGTTCTAATAGATTTTGATTGTTATAACACCCCTCTTTGTAAATTATACAACTTGGATCTTAAAACCTAAGGAAGAGAAACAAACCATTTAAAGAATTCCAATAAATCTTTGATTTGCGCAATCAACCATAGAATTCAAAATTTACGTATTTAAGTACTAACAATAATTGAGACTACCAATTTAAAAAAAATCGTAACCTAAAACCCCTTAAACATTTTAACGTTAACAAATACAAAACCAGTACTACACTATTAAAGTAATGGACAGCACTAGTTCAAGTTAAAAATCCTCAAATTACTTTCACCACAGGCACTCTAAAAAACGACGCAAAATACAACTTCACCGCAAAGCAATAAGGCCCACCCGTATTTCGCTGCGTCCAATTTGTACGACCCATCTCTGATGACGGACTTATAGGCCGTATGATACAAATTACATACTTATTACAATGACTTAACGATGTAGCATATTTTCTTTTACTTCTATCGAGTCGAACATTCCAGAAAAATAACGGTCAATTCTAATGTTGGGTATTTTGCTGTACTGTACAGATCTGATTCTATTATGTTATTTTTGGGACAATCTAGCGATTATGTTTGAGTGATTTATTGATCCTAATTTGAAGTAAACATCAGTAGTAACTTTTGTCAAATCATCACTAAAATATTGGCTCATTTTGTTAATTCAATATTTAGTTAGTGAGTTGGTCACTATTCTTAATCAAATTAGTTATTAATATATTATAAACTAAGCCTTATAAACGTTCTTGAAAATGATCTCCTACAATTATAAGAATATCTTTAAATTATTATAATTATGCAACTTAGTTTGAGAATCAATATGTTGAAAAGAATATTACTTTATTTTCATCATTATTTAGATTGTCAATTATTTGTGAATTAGTTATAGAATTTGGTATCAATTTTCTAAAGCCATGTCCACATAATCTACGTAGCTAGACGCAGCTTTCATAAGGCATCGTTCACATCATGTTTCATCTATTGTAGCGAAATCAATATCGCCGAAAGTATCAATTTTTCTCTCTTACAAAGCTCGCCGGTGGGCCAGATACAAATGGTATCTGACCCCAAATAGTTGCTCGTTAGCCCGCGCCGGCCACGATAAATTAATCACTATGTTTTATTGTTAGCCGCGCCCGCACTCATGTGGTATATATAGGTTGATTATTATTTTTAAACGGAAATAAATTACATTTAAGCAAAACAATAAAAATAAAAACGAAATACTTTTTGCAAATATATTTTTGAAAATTATTAGTTGTTCGATTTTAGTTTTTATGATTTGCATCTTATGTCAGTTTACATTACATACTTTTTACAGTGTAAATGTTCAAATCTAAGTATATTATGCTACTTATACAATACCGGACATTAAAATCTTCCACAGCACAGCGTCTGTAGTGATTAGATGAAATGTGAATTGTGAATGAATTCTATGATTGTGAAAATGCATATTTACGAAGTGTCAGCATTCCTTTCGTGATTCGAGAGAATAAATAAATTTTCTTGTCTTTAAGAGAACAACATGAAGGAATAAATTCGAACCTCAGCAGTAAAAAAACGAGAAAACGCCGCGAAGACTTTTTTATCATGTTCTCTGGTTCTGTGATAATGATTTTTTTTTTACGTGAAAATAAACCACCCTGTATATAAATTTTGGCGGTCGGTCCGTGTGAAACGTCGCTACCACAGTATGTAATGATAACTAGTCAATATGTTCAAATTGTGATTAATAGACATGCATCCCCGCTTATCTATAAACTTTTCGCTCCAACGCACATGTGACAATGTTTTGATTCGGTTGACAGAGATAAGAGCGCCGCTGTGTCCACAAATAGAACAGGTTTTTGATGTTGGTAGATACATTTTTAATTTTTTCGTATGACAAAGAACTTGGAATGAGTTTTTAAAAAAATATTTTTATTATTACATCTAATAAAGGTCCTAGACAATGAACTACTGATTGTAGTCCCGTATTTAGTCAAATAACACTTACAAAAGCGTACATAAATTTGAGAAAAATATATCCTGTAACATTCTTAAGAAAATAAATATAATAAATAATGAAAATAAAGTGAAATAATTTTCATCATAATATTAATTACTATTTGCACTGTGATATTTTTTTAGGAAAGGGTGTAACAAATATAAACCTCATCTAAATCGTATTTGCCTCAAAATTATAAAACCCAAATATTAAACCCACCTCCGAATTTTTTATAGTTATGTGTGCATTCTTTGTGAATTATCGTTTACTTTAACGGTGAAGGAAAACATTGTGAGGAAACCTATATAGCTGAGAAGTTCTCTATAAGAATTTTGATGGTATGTGAAGTCTGCCAATCCTTATTAGCCTAGCGCGGTGGACTAAGGCCTTCTCAGCAGTGGGTATATAATAAAGGATTGGTATTATTATTATTAATTTTAAATATCATAGTATTCGAACTTAGAAAGTTACCGGTTCCCTTCTGCAACTTGCCACTACAAGTATCTAAACATACAAAAACCTATAATCTGTTCGTAGTTTACATGATACCCAACCAGTTCCGGCTAAAACATCCAATATTACACAGATAATTCCGTTTCCATCTCGATAGATCGACATAACTCATCTATGAGCAGAATTCCCACGATACCATTCTTATGGACCGATAATAAACTAACTAAAGCCAACAGCGAACCGTTTTAAACTTTATTTATGTTACAACAGAGTACGTTTCGATCGAAAACGTCTCGAACATCTCAGTAATATTTTATTGTTATTCCACAATTAAGATTAATGATAAGATTTTAGAGCAAGTACTTAATTCGAAGTATCTTTTTAAAAAACAATACAGTGTCCATTTTGTATAGTTCTGTGGGAGTGTCGTCTGTAATGCTTTATGTTAATTTATTACTTTTTATATCACCTTTAGCTAATACCGTTTAGATCATCCGTAAATGAGACGTTACGAGGATGAAGTTCAAGTTTGCATTCTTCATAGTATTAGCAACTATAACATTGAACCAAACGCTTTAATGATATTTTATGTTTACGCGAAAGTTGGATATCGAAATAAAACTTGATTTCGGATTTTTCGCGTTCTTTTGTATTATAATTTGCTTTCAAATAGAAATATAGGGGAAAAAATTGAAATGCAAAAAACCACGATAAAATCTGAATCATGGTTTTCGATGCCAAATACTTTATATTGACGTTTAATTTCGCAAATATTCATAACGCGACTCTTTTTAAATGTTATTAATACATAACAGAGATTAAACTCCCCTCTTCCGGAAACATCTAGAACATCTATAGATAAATATAACAGTTCCTCAATTACTTCAACATCTAAAACATTTACCAATTTAATTGAAAGAGACGTCAGCACAATAGATGCAGACTACAGTCCATTGAACAGCAATAAAGCAAACCACACACGTAGCAGCAAGAAACTTAACCCATAAACAATGGACGCACAATTCAATATGCAAACCGAACAATATAATGATAATAGCTTAGACAATGCTCTTTCGTCGCGCTAACTGTGCCGATTTATTGATCCTCAATATTAAATACCTTTGTAATAAATCCGTCCATTTCACCTGGAGCCTTGGCTTTCATACAAAAATTTCTTCTTCGATTATGTTAACTTTGGCGCGGATACCAACAGAGGTCTGGTTAAACTGGCCAGGGTTGTTGAGGTATGGTTTGTTCCGCGCCTATGCCGATGGCGATGTGGCATTTATCATTACTATTGTGTGACTGCGCCCTTTTGTTGTACTGAAGGTACTGAAATGTCTTTCACGGCTAAACTGTCATTATGGCTCATAACAGTGAGGGTTACACTAGGATTATATGAATTACATCGCTTCCTTATCTAGCTGTATTACAATACTCAGAAAATGTATTTTTTACCAGAATGTTTTCTATTAATTTTCAAGTAAATGTTATTTTCAGTCAGTTTGTTCTTCTAACACTTATCTATATTTTTTGTCTGCGACCTTCCCTTTAATATGTTTCACCATAAATTAACTTGATTTGGTCAAAGATATATTATTTGAAGTTCAATATTTCAAAGACAAATTTCAATCACTTCTGTTCCACAATTAGCTCTTAAACATCTAATATTTCATAGCAACAGATGTAAGAAGCGTCCACATTATAAATGTTAAAAATTACAAACCTATCAATTATGCGAGACACGTACATATTTGTAAACAAAATTACTGTCGGTGCATTCGTTTGTGTATCATTAATCTACATAACCGGAGGCGTATTTGTTTTTACATCTGTTACAAGTGCTGACTTACCATTCAATGTAATGACTGTTGGTGTAAAAACTAATAGACACTCTTTGTGGCAAGATTTATTGTTCGTGAAAATTAACTTGCGGTTCGTGTTAATTCTAATTTTATTAATCGTATTCACTGTCGCTATAGTATGTGCTTGATTACCAAATGTAATGTAATCAATTCTGCATTTAGGAAGTCTATTTGGTTTTTAAAGGCAAAAGTAATCTCGTTGCCTATTCTCGATTCATTTTAATTGGAATTTTTTCAGTTACATTTAGTTATTTTCGTTCACATAACTTATACAATCTAATGAGTATTGCTCTACAGCTACCAGCGTGAAAACCTTTTTTTTTTAAATTCCAAAAATACTTTCGTAAAATAATAATAGCTCACATGTTAACCCAGGATTCGATCTATCCATCTTACTTATTTACAAATCATGTAAATCCGTTTCTCAATTTTGCCGTGTACTTCGACCAAACATCCAAACGTTACATATTCAAGGATTTATAATTTCAGTAAGATTATTCCGCTGTCTTGTACCGAGTTCAATATAAGGGCAAAACGGCCTAAGGATCCATTCACACACCAAGACCTTACCACATCGCAGCGACAAAATCTGGTCAAGCAGTAGTTGCAATATGGTCCAGATCTACGATAATATAATTTGTATGAAAATGAATAGTTACAGGGATCGCATTTTGATGCCAAATTTAACCATGTGGGCGATATTGACCACACTGTAACCACAACGCGACCATTATTCGTCCACGTTTTGTCCGTGCTATGTGGTGCAGTTGCGGTACGTGTGAATGGACCCTAAAACTCACAATCCGCCAAAAGGTCGGTAAACAGGACATAATATAGTTTGATTATGTCATGTCATAATATAAACTATTATTTAATGCAATTAGTTTATCGCAATCCAATAAAGACATAAAATATTGTGTATTTCTAATATCAAACCTAACCCTTATTTGCTTTGCAAAATAACAGTAAGGTCACTCGAAGAATGCAGAAAACATGACCAATTAGACATTGCATTATGCAAAGGACAAAATCTTAGGAACAGTACCGGGTCGAAATGTTCCGGCACGGAAGTCGAACCTTGGAACGGCTAATTGTCAAGTGTCAAAAGTAACTAATTGTTCTGTAATTAATCCGGTGCTTGGCAGCGATATTTTGAAATCTCGTAATCGGTAACGTTTGATAATGTCGTGCAGTTTGTTTATGCAATGATTAATGAAACTTATTAAATTGAACCGTGCAAAGTTTCGATAAATAAAATATCGTTTTTGAATACTTTATGCGTTGTTGTCATTATTCATAGTATATACTTTGGGTGTAAATAATCCAGTAATACTTCAATAACATGTGTTTTCCATCTAACATTAACATTAATAACTGGTATGCATCTATGGAATTAACAATTTAAATCGTTGAAGTATAATTATAAAAAAGAAATTTATAATATGCCCTCATATATTCATCTATTTAATCATCTCAAATACAGAACATTAGTTCTGTATTTGAAATTATTAAATAGATGAATGTACCCATTAGGGTATGATATAAGTTGCAATATAAGTGATGAGTGAAGTATTTAACTATCAGCTAAATATACAGATATTATTTCTTTTTTTATTATATATGTAAGTTTACCATGTTAAAACACAAAACGCTCAATTGAAACATGATTTATTAAAATTCATCCTCATATAATTCATAATTGAAGTTCTAAGAGCCATACCAATATGGATGCATTAGCAAAAGTAATCAAATCCAAAAATCTAACAATCATAATTGGACCAATCATTTGCCATATCGGCCAATCTAAATGTTGGAATAACGGTAACAGATCAATATGCTGCGGAATCAATCGAAAACAACGAAGACTTGCTAACATTTTGAAATAAGAGCTGATTACTGTCAGTTTTTAGATGATTACCCTAGGGTAAAGGGTTTGGGCTAGCCCAATTATAACATTGAGTGACTAGGATAACTGCGTAGTTAAGAACTATACTGTCCTTATTAGCTTCAGGCGCGCTGGTATAAGCGACATCAGCTTAGTGAGGAACGGAACGGACTGTTGAGACGAAGGATCGCAAGTTCAAAACCCAAAGCACTTTGACTTTTCGGAAGTTATAGGTGTATTGTTTATGAATTATCGTTCGCTTTAATGGTGAAGGAAAATATCGTAAGGAAACGCTGCATACCTAAGAATTCCATATTAGAATTTGGAGGTATGTGAAGTATGCCAACTCGCAATAGGTCAACGATTAAGGCCTAATTCCTCTCAGTAGTAGAGGAATCCCGTGCCTCGTGCCCTGTATTAGTACAGTGTATAATCCAGGGCTGGTATTATTTTTTTATATATACATTGGCATATCTCGAAACGCGATATCACAGAATATGAGGGACTTTGAGAGTCTTCAGCATAATATGCATGTTTACTGTTCAGTCAAAAACGAAATATATGATATCTTAGCAGATCATACTCAACAAATAACAAGCACTTGGAAAGATAATTTCTCAGCAATATTTGAATCGTTTGTAACAAAAACCTATTAGTCTCATAAACTATTAGCGGTACTAGATCTACCAATAAATAATCATTCATCTACTACTCAAATGTGCAAGCGCAATTAGACATTTATTAAAAAACCAGAAAATGATTCCAGTCTTTCACAATTAATTCCTTCATCTTTATCATTTACTGTAATAAGTTTATCCGTTTATTATTTCTGCAACCCTATCTCAACATTACTCAAAAGATAAATTCAATAGACCCACCGCAACGCGCGTATTAACGTAAAATAAACAGATTCAGCAATGGATTCCGCCTCGTGTTTATTTATTGTTTGTTCATCGAAAGCGAAAATGCATTTGTAAAATAAAATAGCTTTATTGACTACGATTATCCGTTCTTTGTATTGTTGTTAATGTAAATAGCTACCAATTCAATGCTTTGGTACATCGATTAATGCTGTATGATTTGCATCTTGTTGTTTTTTGTATTTTTGCATTTTATGATTTTCAAGTTTTACCGATGCATTTATATTAGGCGCATTTTATGTTGTACATGATGTAACGTTTTTCTCTCTAATTATTCTCTTATCTATGATTCCAATTTTATTTTATTATCGAAATTTATTTTCGAAATCTAATTTATGTTACGTTAATATCATATCATTCAATTATCCTCCTTGTTGCCTCTTTGGTCCAATGATAATTGTATATGTACTACGCACCGGCAAATCTTTTGTTTGGTCCCATATTGAGCAACATTGTATGAGTTTTTTAATAAAAATTGTCTAGGACTATGTCCGTGAAGAGAATTCGCAGACAGGTAGTTATTCAGAAAACTAAGCGAAAACTTTTGTGTGACAAGCTTTAATCCTTTTGCCTTATACCACGTATATTACTGCAATTAGACCAAAATGACTCATCCAAGCTACGTGCCCTATTTGACAAATGTCTTCATAACGGATTCTTTTATTTTCATACTCGACATGTTAATCTTCATATCTCCAAGAAAATAAACTTATATTTGCATTTGCACTTTTTTGTTAATTTAATTTTAATATTCTGTCCGCGTAAAATGCTAAATAAGTCGTATCTGATTATCGCTACGAAATCTCTGTTTACGTGACAATGTGAAGCCAAGATTGTCTGGTCACGGAGTTCCGAGGACCGAAAGAAAAACATTGACCCAGTTACAGGAGCAAGGCTCATGATAAAAATGAATTCGCGTGTTGTAACATCCAATCGTACGTCTGTGGACTGAATAAAGGTTCTTGTTAGAGCATCGTCCTATTAAACTTTTAAGCTGTATTTAATGTAACTTTATTTATATTATTGAATGTATGTTATTGAAATTTTCGGCTATTCTCGAATAGTGGTTTTCATCAATCCTGGATTTGTAAAGGCCGCGGTCTATGGGCGGCAGCCTCTTAGACGCGGCAAATTTCAGAAGACGCTCACTAAATTTAATTAATCATTCGTTTATTTAACTTTGGTGCCTTCCATAATACAAACAAATGGAAAATTATTAAGTTACCTACAAACCTACCTACATGGGGCGGCGGATATAAAGTGGCCTACACTCATAAAAAATATGAATCCGACACTGGTTTTCGTTATAAAATGCAATCTGTAAGTTTTATGAATTTTAAACGTTCATAGAAGAATCGCTTATTTTACCTCGATAGTCGCTGATCATAAAGAATATTTTATGTATTTCTTTTCATTTCTTTCCAATCTCCCACAAATGCTCATCATGACATAGGATAGCCGTATAACCGAAAACAACAATATTTTATTTTATTCATTTAACTCAAAGCAACAATACAAAAAGAACCGCGTCGATTTTATCGTCTGACAATATGTTTTTACGACTCCATCATTCTTTTACAACGTGATAAATCAAAACTGATATTATTCACTCAACGGATTTTAGCCCATACTTAGCGGTTGTACGGCGTTTGAATTTAACACTTACAAAGTCTAATAGCTGAGAATTTATGGTGGCTCGCGGCTGGGTAATAAAAATTAGCGTTAATTCGGTTGTTCGTCCGTCGAGGGTAAATAATGGACGTAAGACATTAATGACCAAGGTCTTGAGTAAACTTTTGAATTTTTGGATTCGTTGGGATTTTGATGAACCTTGGTCGTGATGCCTTTGTAGAGTAAGGTTGTGGATAAGTTCCTATACATTAACATCAACTGACTGATGATAAAAATTGTCGCTTGATGGGAAGACATACGATTAAATAATGTTAGTGATACAAATCGTTGAATAGGTTCTGAACTTCACTATTCACCTTGATGTTAGATGAGAAAGCACAAAATTGTTCAGCAATTTCTACATGTTCTTCAACTGCATAAAAAACATTGCGTGCTTACTGCTTGGTTGTCGCAACAGGCAATCCAGTCTGCCTCTCGCATACCTTAGCCTTGGTAAATCCTTACTTAGAAACATAGATTTTTAATTACCGAACTAACCATTTCGCTGGTATACTATGACAAGTTTATATTTTGTGCACAAATACAACACACGATTCTAGGATTTTTTTTTAGTTAAAATTTCCAAATATCCCGAAAAATAAATAAAGGGGAAACCATGACTTATTACCTTTCTAATTTTTGCTTACACGCAATATATTAACCTCATTTTTGATGGCAATAAATATAAACATCAGGCATTCTAATAGTCAGCCAGCAATATTTTACGTCTTACTCTATTCTGCGCCGCACAAAACCACCAATTTGCTTACAAACCATACCATCTCCGTCAAAACTATAAAACCATAAAACCATTTTCCCATAGCATTAGTGTTACAATATTATAAAGCCGTTGCTGTCATATTTACATAAATAAGCACGTGTTTATGCGAGCAGCGATGGGCGGAGAGGCCTACAGCAATTATCTTATGTGCGCATGATTAAATAATTCCAAAGTTGGTTTCTAGAAAGTTGAGACGCAATGTTGGTGGTCTTTGGAATAGCTCGCAGATAGGTATTTATTTAGCATCTAAAATAGATCTTATTTGTTGTAAACGGGTGGGCCATCTCATGTGAATTTCCATCATAACATCTGCAGTAGGATATGAATAGTGAAAGTGAATGGCCAACTAAAGGAATAATTGGGGGACAGTAGAAGGATGCTAGGAATATTCGGACTACTGAATCTTAAGCATTTATAGATTTAGTTTTAAAAATCTCTTGACTCTGTTTAAACGTAACTAAAATGTTAAATAACCAACATTACACTTTTCACTATGAAACGTCTTATTATTAAGAGGTAATTTCTAAATTCAAGTCCCAACATTTCGTACAAGGCTTTCTTTCCCGTAACCATATTTGACACATTATCTTACACGTATTCATATTGTGGAATCACCATTTCCTTTCCTTCTCAAATCATACATAGAACATGAAGTTAGCAAATACAATTACAATACAATTTACAACACTTATAACTTAGAACCTTCTGTAGCGAAATACAATAGACGCGTATAAACAGCTAGGTAACAAAACAGACATGCCAATTTTTGTGTGTGAATTTTCATATGTCAGCGCCCCCCACGGCATAGCACGTGGGCGGCGGAGCTGCGCACGCGCACTATTATGTCTTAACGCGCAGCCCCGCGACAGGTGGGCGGGGCGGTGTGACGCGCCTCGTGACGTCAACACAGGGCTGCCACCTCGGAGATTTATGAAAATCATATTAATCGTCAATATAAGGAACAAAATCACAAAAAGTGAAAGCTAGTCATTTTGTGTTAATTATCTATCGGTAATATACCTGTGCTCGGTGATGCTGCATCAAGATTACTTTCCGTTTTAAGGGTATAAGTAGCTATATAATGCTATGGTAGAATATGCTAAATGACCATATTTGATTGATTCCCACTGATATAATTATATGTAATCCTAAATCACTCAATCCAGCTTCTAATACTGAATCAGACTAACCAAGATTTTTGTTAAAAGCATCTCCAGCTTTGTATAAAGTCACTGATATTCTAATACTGACCATTTTCTTTACAAGTTAACACCCCTTCTATCTTAATAATTTATAGCCGCAGGTGGTCTGGCCTTTGGCATTAGTTTTTATAAACCAAATGTGTTAATAATTGCAGTAAATACTAACTCAAGATACAAAAGACATTGAATAAATCACCTTCGTTCCAAATTCAAATATTTTTTTTTCCAAACCTGCCAACCCTTCCCGAAGATAATGTTGGTAATCTACGAGAAAATTTTCTTTGAGTTGTTCAAGAAATATGATTTAATTAAAGTTGTTTAAGCCGTCTTGAGCTAATTGAATTTGTTTATGAAAGTAAAGGAAATTAAAATAAAATTTCGTTGACCTCGATTGACCTGAGACTATAAATTATTATGCATAAATCAGTAATTATCGGCAGTTAATTTAACAAATCAAGGTTAGATCTAGATTGTTAAGAAGGTGCGAAACGGTTATTATGTTATGACCCTATAATTATGTGCGAAAACCCGAGCTATTTAATCTTGTATCTTTGACCGGTAAGAATGTTGTTTTTGATAAATTTATTGTTCGCTTTTGAATTTGCGTTAACCGATTTATCTTTCGCTGGACAAATATTAACCACGAATATTACGTCGCTAGAATTGTTTTCTATACTCTCCGATGTTAACACAATATTGGTGGATATTATTTCAATTTCTAACACCTCTAAAAGTAACCAAGTTACAGATCAAATCGGCAGATTTCAACCCTAAATAATATCCGAAAGTTATCCGCCTCTTCGGATAAATCCGCACACTGCGGATATATGTTTCTATCCATAAATTTGCATATAGAACTCTAACTAAACCCAAACCCATTGCGGCAACCGCTTTTATTTTTAAGGAGGCGTATACTTAGCTAGATTACGTCGACATTTCAATCATTGTGCCGACCGCAGGGTATATTATTTTAATCACCGCCCGCCACTTCGTTTCCTACGTTTTGTTCTATGTGTGACGCAATGGAAACAGTAATGAACGATGCAGAAATGTTTTATTGTGGGTACAATGTAACAAAACATTATATAGTATTTTTTGGTGAAAAGCTATTGACAATCATCTTATATATGTAGATAAACGTCATAAGAGTACGTTTGTCATATCTATACTGTTAGGAACTAAAGCGATTTTAAGAATAAAAATAAATATCACGGATTACTATATACTTCCACAAATATTACACAAATCAAACGACCAGTACGACTGGCAACGACCAACTTTTGAAGCAACTTCTCGGTGGCAATTTCCAACTACCTCAGTCTGTCTAACGCTTAGTGTCTTATAACAAAACTTGTCACAAATACCCTTACACAAACATTTTTATCGTAACAATACTTAATTATTTAAAAGAAATAACCACAGCCCAAATATTTGCCCCAACAATCCCATACAACCATTATATCTTGACACACTCACTTTAACCAAACCTGATCATCTTTCAGTATTGAATATTGAAATACCCACACGTGAACAATAACTCTAACTCCATCATTCTTCATCAGGAGGACCTCCTCATCCACGGCGACAGCGTGTACGACGTCATAGATAAGCAAGACCAGCAAGCAGTGAGGACAGAGCTGTCTCGGGCGCCGACTGATGGAGAAGACAGGGTATTCCTCTGCAGGATGAATGTTGCTAGAAATGCTAGGAGGCAGATGAGGTTCGGGGATCAGAAGGTATGTAAAATGTTATTAAAGTTCAAAATTGCTATGAATAAAGCGCAATCAGGCTATGAACTGTGCAGTGCTTTATTTTTCCGAGATGGAAAATCAAATTGTATTTATCGATTAAAAAGACCCGAGAATGGATTGGCATTAGAGTCCAGGGTAGCTTGAATCTTGAGACGACATAATATTTAAAATCATATTCCGTTTCAATATGCGATTTTTCGGACTTTGCTGCGTTTAACTTCTCACATAATGAAGTCATTTTAAAAAAAAAAACATTTACTATCCAACAAAATCGAACATAAAAACTTAATCTAAAACTGTGTTAACCAATACATAAAAAGCAAAGTTAATTAACACAAGCGATACTATTTCGCTCATCACCTACTCCATATTAAAATAACGTCAGTCAAAACCGATCTTCATGATATATCGTGTACGTAAGTATAATTAACAAGTTTACTTTCAAAATGTTTAAGTGAATATAAAATGTTATAATATAAAGAGGTCGGATGGCTTGACTGACAAATTGATAGGCTTCGATATAGCCCAGTTATTACATATAATTGAATGCTCACGCTTGGGTTAGGTGTCTTGAGACGTTCGGTACTCCGAGTCGCGTTTTCACTTTGAATTTGAACAATGTTTTGTGAATGAGTTTTATGGGTATTTATTTACATTCAGTATTTTAGTGGAGCATGAAAGTTCTTTTTGTCTTTTATTTTAAACATATTCAATCTTACTTATAAAAATTTGGCAAAGCTATGCTTAGCTAAGACACAAATTTACTCGATCAGCTGTAAGTCAAAACCCGCCATCTTGGCTCTTAATAAGGTTTTAAATAAAAAGCCAATGATGTTTTTAACAGCTATTTAAGCAATTCTTAATCACCTTTTAATGCTAAAACAAGTTTATAAGTAAGACTGATTTTGTTTTACAAAATATTGTTTTTTCTTATGAAAAATAAACTGAGTTTATGATTCCCATATTATGTTTGCAAGTTCATTAGAAGTTAAGACACAAACTGCTAAATGGATTTAAATGATAAAGCGTGAGATAAGCTATATATTTTCCTTAAACTTAATCGTAAACCATTTCAAATCAACGTCACATTTATTTATAGTTTAATCAAGCCATTATATCAACTCGAACATTAAAAATGAAATCGAGTTCCATTAGTACCGTCAATGTTTGATGTGTAATTATATCGTAGCCGGCAATAATATCGTCTGATCGGCCTGTAATCAGGCTTATCACAGCATCGGCATGTTTATTAGAGATTCTTTCACACTTACAAAGGCAAATATCGTGAGAAAACAATTTCATTAGTACAGGTTTTAAAAGCCGAACTTAGCAACATTTGATTGATTTGTAATTGATAATGAATATGTGATTTTGGATTTGACTGTAATAAGCGGTTTCCTTAGTGAGTTCTAATTAATATGTGGCGCTTAAAATTAGCTTCAGTTTTGTTCTCACGGCACATAGTATGTTAAATTTCGAAAACACCTTATAATAATATATATGATATCAGCCCTGTATTATATACTGTCCCACTGCTGGGCACGGGCCTCCTCTATTACTAAGAGGGCCTTAGTCCAACACGCTGGCCTAGTTCAGATTAGAAGACTTCACAAACCCTCAAAATTCCCATAAAGAACTTCTCAGGTATGCAGGTTTCCCCACGATGTTTTCCTTCACCGGTAAAGCAAGCAATAATTCACAATAATATAATAATAATGTCAGCCCTGTATTATATACTGTCCCCCTGTTAGGCTCGGGCCTCTTCTACTACTGAGAGGGATTAGGCCTTAGTCCACCACGTTGGTCCAGTGCGGATTGGTAGACTTCACACATCCTCGAAAATTCCTATAGAGAATTTCTCAGGTATGCAGGTTTCCTCACGATGTTTTTGTTCACCGTCAAAGCAAGCGATAATTCACAAAGAATACACACATATTTTTTAGAAAAGTTAGAGGTGTGTACCCTTCGGATCTGAACCTGCGGACATTCGTCTCGGCAGTCCGTTCCACAACCAACTAAGCTACCGCCGCTTTCTTTTCTATGAAATTAAATTAAACAAATCGATACCGTACTACGAGTTTTTGAATAACATCGATCTCAATTCCAAAAATATTAACATCAGAAAATTTTAATCAAGTTAAACAATGGCTCGTTAAACAAACAATAAAAATGATTATCCATAAATACACTGCGTCATAGGAAAGTAAAGCGAATGAATTAAGATTATTCAAATAGTGTGACACCCACGCGTAAGTGGCGGTTAGATAGAGCGGGAGTGCATTAAAACACTAAAATAAATGCGTGCAATCGCCGCAGTCATTGTAGGGTATTAATAACAAAATGGCACGTGCGTAACCAGCCTGTTTACACCGACCAGGCTAACGTCGCAGGATAAGATCACTTTAGAAAGAGTGGAGGCCACACATCTTAGCAATTTTTTTTTTATTGCTTTTTAATGACGAGACGTGCTTGCCATTTTCCTGATGGTAAGTGATACGATGGCCCATAAACAGTAAAAACACCATCCAACAACTTGAATTATGAATTTTTTTTTTTTTATTCCACTGCGCTTGCCATCATGAGACATGTGATGTTAAGTCTTAATATGTCTAGTAGTTACACTGGCTACAATGTTCTTTAAACCTGTGCACAACAGTGACTACACACTGTTGCTTGGCGGCAGAAATAGACATAGCAGTGGTACCTACTCAGGCGGACTTCCACATATGAGAGACCTACCACCAATCTCTTAATTTAAAATTGTCGTCACATAGGCATTTAAAGTTTATGTCGCGGCCAATACAACGCCCACAATACTGAATATATTCCCCTACTCTTAAAGAAAACGTTACAAAATCCAACTCATAAATATGAACATGTAGTCGATACAGTAACTGGTAAAAAACAAATTGAGTCATGAAAAATGTTTGATGGATACATTCCAGAAAATAGAAAAATTTTGAGAACGGCGTTACTTTGAAAAAACTGGTGTTGTAAAGAGAACCTTAACCATTACAACCAACTCAATCTTGTTGTAAATAAAACAGTCCGATGATTCTATTTACATACCATTCCATGTTACTGTCAAAGTTTCACTGCATTTGAAAATTAAAAATAGTTGTCCAAGAATGCGTGCCTCAGCGTTGCAATTACTTTATCACGTAATTCTAATACTTCATAACTTAAGTTATCATGATCCTCGGGCGTGGCTATCAATTTAATTATTGCTATAATTATATTATTCACATTCCCGTGGCCCTGGACACGCACGTGTTCAAAGTAATTTTGCCAATTAACAGTAAACAAAACAACATTAAACTTTGACATTAATATACCAACAAAATATGATAATTGTGGAACACATTGAGTATAGGAAACCCAATTCTGATGATAATAAGGCTCTAAATAATAGTAATTTCAAACTGACAATTTCTTAAGGAATAACTAATAACTGGTTATCCGTATGGCTGGCATTGTGTAACCGTCGTATGAAAACTATGCGAGTTATTGCGAATAAATGAAAACTGAAATCGATTTGAATAACAAATTTTCAATTATGTAAAAGCTGGCTGCATGTTATGATACGTTTATTTTAATATCCACGTCTAGAATCTATTAAGAGTATGCGTGGAACGTTCACTAAATTGGATTAATTAGCGATAACAGCAAATAAATTATTCGTCAAATTACCCTACCTCCGTTAATATATTGATGATATTTCATAAGAAATAGGCATGTATAAAATCAAGGTACAGCTTGGTGAGCTACATAATATTGAAATTATTTTAATAGTAGTTGTCTCAGAGTATGCCTAAGTGCTTATTAAGTACTCCTTTAACAATCTTTATACAAAAAAAAATACGTTAGCTGAAGGTTCGATTAACAACATTATATGCATTAGAAGTAACTCAATATATATTAAATCTTCATTACATGCTAATGTATTGATCATTACAAAATTCTTCACAAAGTAATAATATATTTACTAATATTTAGTTATATGTCTGTCTATCGGTTACATTTTCACGGCTTAACCTTTAAACCGACTTTGGACATTGGCACGAATACCTGAGGAAGAAAGGACATAAAGTTTATTATATTTGACACAAACCTAATTAATACGCGAGCAAAACCGCGATTAAAAGCCAGTTCAACATAAAACCGAACCCTGAATATAAATACTAAAAGACAAGTACTTCGATACTACGTTAACTGCAACATCGACTGATGAAGTTAAGAAAGACAGGCACTAATGAGGCTTATCGTCGGCCCGCTGCGATGACACGGCCGATGGCTGCGTATGCGCATTGCCTAGTGCCTACACACTGCTTGTTAGCCGACGGTCAAGATTTGGGTTATTGGTCGTCGGTATTGTAATTAGTGCTGGCGATAATGAGGATTTGGATGGAGTAAATGAATTAGAAATAGGCAATAATGATAATGCTTGGTTGAAAATGATTTTCAAACCAGACGCCGAGGCAATGTTCGATTTCAAACAAAAGAAATGACGCAATACATATCATAAAGGTTTATTACATTATAAGATACATCTATTTATAATCTTAGTTTAAGATAAAATACTTCAGAGTAACCTGTAAACACAAAAATATCTTATTAAAATTAACAATGCACTACTGTAAGAAACAAACATAAGTAGTAGTATCAAAGTATTTCTATAGTTCTTTCGAATCATTCCTTTTTCACAACACATTCGTAATCAAAAATAGTTTCTTGATCACTATCCACATTTTCTCGATTGAGTAGGTCAAGCATTTCTTCATGCCCATTCTTCTTCGCCGCTCTTTTTTTACATGCCAAATATATAATTCGACAAAGTGTAACCAATATCATCCCAATTACACCTATCAGAACAAACCAAAGTACAGAATCCAGCATAGTCCAGTAGCATTCATCATTTTCTCTTGCTTTTTGATATAGTTTTAGAACTGGTAGTTCCGTATCGTTTTCAATAAAAGAATCACTTAAAGCATCCATAACATTTACTGATAGTTTATGAAAGACTGTCTTTCCAAGCCAATCTGCTAAATCTCGTCTTCCTATTTGCCGCAGCCTGTGTTCAACTTCAATGTGAGATTTGCCTTTACCTTCCCATTTTTCTGTACCACTGTTCCATTTCGCTAAAAGCTTGAAGCAGGTTTCATTACTTGATATTCTTTGTTCAACAGCGGTTAAAGTTGCTGGAAGATCATAAGTCAGGAATTGTAAGGCGGCGTACAATTTACGACATACTTTTGGTGTTAACTTATGTGATAGATATAGTAACTCTGATACGTTTATATCGATGGTGCAATATGTAGATCTCTGCAACAATAGAATTAAAAATATAAATGCTGATCTCTTCATTACTACTTTTGAAAGAAACATGATAAATAACATCAAAGTGACGTTTGATCATAGAGTTTTCAACAGTAATAAAATACTATAGCGTGAACCAGAAAGATTTATTCCCAAAAATAATTATTAACTAATTTATGAAATTAAACAATTTAGTACCGTATTTCACTCGCTAAAAGCAGAAGTTATTCGCCATTGTAAAAGCATTTTCCCCCGAAACGCTTGTAACTATTCAACTAAAATATGTTTTGCGCAAGCGCCGTTAATGGCTGAACGGTCACGAAATCGACATACAAGTACGGAGCTTAAACCATGATATCGGTCTAATGGACGAATTATTTCATAAATATATTAAATTTTCTAATACACCAAACATTTTCAAGTTATTTAGAGTTGTTAGAGCATCGGTCAATGAGCGGATGGATGTTAGACTTGTTGATTTGAATGGAATGTTAAATGTTAATGCTTATTTCAATTTATACCTACAAAATGTTTTGTATTTTAATGTAGAAATAATTCGTCCATTAGTGATTACCCTTTGTTGGCATTGTATCAATAATGAAAACAAAATATCATATTTTATAAATTATCAAAGATAAAATACCTACTTTAGTCATCTATAATTATAATTACCCAAAGATGTTCCAAATATACGACAATATTTAGCCACTAAAATTCATCGCCATTGTACGGAGAAACCTCTTAATAACTATGTTCTTTAAGTTACATATCACTCTCGTTTTCAAAAAAGCGAAGCACGACTAAAAATATTCTTGTTAAGACGCCACAAATAATACCACTGCATACAGCATACAGAAATGCAGAACAGGAATCATTAGAGACACTTTCATACGGATTGTATGTATGGTACACATAAACTGTAATCGAAGCACATTCCAATACACAAAACATCACAGACGTTGAACATCGTTATACAATGACAAAAGAAGCTTGTGCAACTGCTTAAAATGTATGCTCCGTAAGGTACAGACAGAAAAAATAGTGCAGACAATAGGAAAATTATGATATTTAAAAAAATAGGTAAAATTACCTTTTTCATGTGAATATACTATAGGCAAGAGATAAAAAATCGGTTTTGTTAAAACAATTTTGATTGTATTGAAATATATATCACAGAAAATGGGTAAAATTATGATTGTTATTCTCCCCGGTGCCACTACACTGAACCACCTTCTTAAATATCTACAATAAACGACCGTGTTCAATGAGTGGATGTCTCCTCAACATAACTTGACCGAAGCAACTTCATATTCCTTTTATGTGTCTTATGGCAGGCAGATATACCCATAATCTCATACAAAAGGCGATAGAGCGTAAAACATTAAGAACCACAAAGGCGATAGAGCGTAAAACATTAAGAAAATATTTCAACAAAATAAAACTAGTTTTTGGTCGGAATAATCCCGTAACCATGAAGGCTGCAAGTCTTCGAAACATCGGGATAAAATAAAAAAAAAACCAGTGATAAAATTCAAAAAGTAGATTTAGTTCGATGTCTAAAATTCGCCTAAACATAAGATAATATTACAACAAAATTGTCGTTACATTATGTTTACCCATAAAAATGACAAAGAGTAAATTTTATATAAATCACAAACACACCAAATTCCTGACATAGTTTGCTTATTCAGACATCATCTAGCCATTTTGTAACTCTTAATAATCCATACGTTAAACATAATAACAATATATTTGATGTGCTCTAGATACATTTGCTGTCTGTACCGATCAGTTCCACTGTGCTAACCTTATTCCACATTACAATAATGGCTTAGATCATTTCTAAGCGGCAAAACATTCCGAGCAATACTACTAACAACATTATGAATATATTGTTCAATCTCCGATGGTACCGCTATAATGTAATTTAACAATATTATGTAATAATTTCGCAAAGTTAAGTAGATCATAGAATCTACTTTCTATTGATATAAATGGTTAATTAGATGCTATACATATTCCCTTTGCTGATAGTTATAGTATTTTTGCCTGTTAGATAGTCTTTATTTCAAAATACGGTGTTCAGGAACAAAATTATGTGTAACAATGTTCTCTTATTAAGGCCCATTGGTTGTTTAAGAACTTATAGAACGATTGTTACTTTTTAGTTAAAATTATCGACAATGTGTCTTAAAACCTGTAATCTAATACGATAATTGAAATCTACCAAATTATAAAATAAAGTCAATTAAAATACCCTTATCTAACAATCTCTTATGTCTACAATATCGAAAACTTTTAAGATAACTTTAACACAAATAGACTTATTGTACGCTTGACCTACTAAATTATATTCTTAATTCAGTTGCATCGACACAATTCGTAGGTTGAATAATTTTTGTCAAGGTTTTTCGCCTGGACATTAACTGTCTTACCTCAAAGAATACTTAGCCTAGAGTTAAATCTGATTCTAAATAACAAACCTACTAATTTAGGGGAATATTTATTACCTCAAAAAGTAATTGATGTAGTAACTATTGGAAAGAATAAACTAGCGAACATAGTACTAATACAAATATACGACGCAACAACCTTTTCAACAAGTCATCATTATCATTCAAGACCACCATTGATAAATTCTGATTCATTTTAACATACTCTTTTTTGTAAATTCTTTTGTTGTATTATTCGTTAATCCAGTCATACGACTTTAAGCCTTATTGTAGAAACTTTAAGTGTTACGTGTTACTCTCTTATAAAGCGAATATGAAAAGGTCGAGTGCTTGAATTTAGCGTATTCAAAGCATCGTCATCAGACTTTTGTGAATGTTAAATGACAACAATGTGATATTTCGAAATCGATACAAATGAACAAGGTCAATGTATTAAACTTGGTATTAATTCTCTAGAATGATTTGATGGTTTTGCAAAAGTGATGACAATAACTTTTATAATAAGCCTTGATGATTATGTACTTCCAAATTATGTAGAACAATGAGCAAGATTCTAGCTATCGGAAATATTACGAAAAATTTGTTCATAACATAATTTGGTTTAAATTAAGACATAGGTCCCGCGACAAGTTTCAGTTCGTTGATGATATATTATATAGGTTCATTTTGTTACATCGATTATTGTTTATTTGGGCTTATGAAATACATATCAATAAATCATAAAGTCAAGCTTGACTCAAAAAATATTCCGCATAACATGAGCCGATTGATCGAAATAACTTAATAGACATCGATATAAGCAATTGCGAATCAAACCCAACAAAAAAACATTAAAAAGATTTTATTACACCCATTAAAACGGCTAATCCATTGTTATCAACATCCGAATCAATTACAAATAGAAAATTCATATGATCATAGCAAAAAAGCAAATCATTTCTGTTCTCACGGAGTGTATAAAAATTGAGTCGATCATTAGACGAAACCTCTTGAACTGACACGTAGGTATATTAATTCGTGTAATGACCATACGAATGATGTTTCTTTCGTCACACGGCGTATAGAAAACATCAAATACATATAATTAGAGGTATCTATAAACTACGGTAATTGTGCTGCGTCTTCTTTAATTACGAAGGCCGCTGCCGAAGGTTGCTGTGCTTGTGAAACATATTTTGTACATGTTTTAGGATAATTCATTTATTACGCATCAGTTGCTTGTTTAATTGAACATAATTAATGTGATCTTAAATGTTTAGCTAATAAAATGGTTATTATTTTATTTGGAAAAGGTATTTGTAATCTTTTATAAAATATGACGGAATTGATACATTTGAAAATGGAAAAATTGGGAATGTGCTCCTAAGGTTTCTATGAGAAAAGTATTTCACGTCAGCAAATATGCATATATTTACGTGTGTGTTATTGGTCCTAGATTTCGCGGGACAGTAAGGCACGGTAGCTGTTCCTAAATATGTATTAACAACGCTATCCAAAATATTGTATATTACAAATGTATCATCTCAATCTATTCATCATAATGAGACATTATTATAAAAAAAACTTAGAGATATAAAAGACATTAATGACTATAAAAATAAATTGTTTCGATTTTTTTCATGATAAATGTTATCACACTTCAAATATTAAAATGTAGAATGTATTTAGTTTTTTCTCTATAATCTTAAATTATTGTATCCTATTATGGCGGATCATAGCTGTACTGTAATTATAATGTATAATACTATAGTCCTTCCTCTGTCCCTAAGTAAATATTATTTTAATTTGAATAATTAGATGTTACTAATACCCAGTAATTTGGTACCAAAAAAACTAAACGCAACACCTGCATCAAATCAAGTTTAGATCCTATTTATTTATCATGTCCACTGGTAAGTTACGTAAACCCAACAATAAGTGAAATTAACCAACCAGTTAATAACTACGATTACTAAATTAAAAATCGAGGTTGCATAAACCATGAACTCTGAACCGCTTCTGAGTGATTCTATGTTGTGGCATAAATTAATTTTAAAAATTATAGAGTACGGTATCCAATCACATTAGAAAGTTTTACTCGATTCGTAATCATTGCGTACTTTAGAAGTGTTTTTAATACTCCTGACAGCCTCATTTTGACACGATGTGCTGATGAGACCAGAGAAGAGAGTAGTTAGTAGTTATACAGTAATTTGACTAAAGTTGCTGGTGGTAGGATATATTTTATATCCGCCTGGATAGCGACCAGCGTACACAAGGTGTTAAAACCCGCCATGGTGGCCCGTGTAAGTGTGTCGCGTTCCGGGATCAGCCTGTGTATCCGTTTCCACCAAGGGGTAATCATCTCTCGTCAGTCGACATTATATTGGACCACATTCCACTTACCATCAGATGCAGTGGTCACTTTGCTGTGCACGTACAATAAAAGCAAATACGTGATAATAAATGAATGAATATATACATTAATACTGAACATACCAAGACTTAACGTCTCATGTCTCAGGATGGCAAGCAAAGAGGAATACCGAACTATACTTTGTAATTCAGGGTGTTGGATTTTGTTTCTACTGTTTATGGTCGTATCGTTTACCATCAGGCAAACGGCAAGCTCGTCACGTCGTTCAAAGCAAAAAAAAACTGTCTGCTGAAGTCCACTCCAGAATATAGGCCTCCCCTAAATATTTCCAGATCGACCTGTTAGAAGTGATCTGCATGCTACATTTGTAGTCAGTTACAAAAGTACCTGAACAAAATCAAAATATTAAAACGTTTAACATTAACTTCAATCGAAATATATTTTTTGTTTGACTAAAATAAAGAAAATTCTTTAAAGTTTATTTTAGAAAAGAAAAAACTATTGCTAATTAGGACACAAAAGTTTGAAGGCTATTTGAAATTTTAAATATGTTCAGATACTTTTTCGGTAGACTGTAAATAGTCAAATTTACTTTATTATTAGCAAACATGTCAGTAAAAACAATAGCAAACATTTGTTGTAAAAAAAACAACATATATTTTCCCCTAAAAAGTTAAATATAGCTCTTCATTAATCTTTCTTCTGAGTAACAGATATCAATCTTCTACTTCATACTGATTCCCATAGATTTCGGTCTAACAATTCCACAAAAAACGCCATCAAATAACCAAAGTAGATAGCTCCACGCTTATACAAAAACTAAACAAGTTTTGTCTGAAAAATAAGTACGTCTTTATGTGTATTTCTGTTCGGCGCTCAATTAACGTAGTTTTGACATAGGAATGTCATACTGATGTTTGTGCATCTTGCTTGCATAAGTGATTTGGTTCATTTAGCATAATTTGACTTTCCTGTCGGCGCGTTTAATTTCTTCTAATATAGTTTCGTGGTAAATATGTTTTTATTGTAAAGTAAATGTTATAAAGTACATCGTTATGTCGACCGTTTTTAAAACGGACACGTGCCTTGGATAAATAGATGAAAATAGGCAGGAGAATATCAACTGTAATTTGTTTAAAATAAAGTACATTGTAAAGCTGCATCTTTCAACGATATGGACAGCAAATTAAGATGTAAATGATTATATTTTATTTACTGTCATGATTCTCTATAAAATACAAAAATATTATTTAAACCCTAACAATATTTGCAGTCAATTTCCAAGTCTGAAATAAATATATTAAATGAAACAAAAAACAATAAATCGACAAACAATAATTCGTGAAGGAAAACATCATGAGGGAACCTGCTTACCTGAGAAATTCTCTATAGAGATTTTAAGGGTGTCTGAAGTCTACAAACCCGCACTGGGCCAGCGAAATGGACTTAGGCGTAATCCCTCTCAGTAGTAGAGGAGACCTCAGAGCAGTAGCACAGTATCTAATACAAGGCTGATATTATTTGAAAACAAAAATCAAATCAATTCTGTAAATAACAGTACAGCCCTGCAGTCACTAGTTCAAGTTTACAAGATTATGCGCGATGTGGTTGCAGATTCTCAGCATCTCGATTATTACAAAACGTACAGAGATACGATGCAAAATAACCTTTAGTACCGCATCGGTCGGAACATTCACACCAAACCCCACAGAATATAGTCGAGGTAAAGACGTTTATTTAAATTAAGGCAGTACGCGGCAAAAACACTGCAGTGCAGTCGTTAGCCGCAAACGGAGATGCATTTATTTATGAAATGTAAATTCATCTGATTGTAATAACAAAACTGGAGCCACTGCACTCTATATTAAGATGTATTATTTGCATTCAGTTGGTAACGTGTGACCGTGTAAGCGTCACAGATGGAATAATGACCGTGTCGGACCTACTTTACGTATTAAATAGTTGTTATGTTCGAAGTCCTGTTATGTTGTTGATTTCTAAGTCGATTCGATTGGTTTCTAGTATTGATACTAAATTGCTAAACAAGACTTGAACATTTCAAATGAAAATAGCACTAAATAAGAAGAAAGTTTTTAATGTTACTTAAAATAAAAAAGTCTTATTTATACTTTATACTCTGTGTCATATTTTAATTATACATGTTATCAATTGTTCAGAAATTCTAAGACCATATTGTTTCTCTCAAATATTAAAACTACATGATATAGATTTCATGATCAATTTCTTTGTAAATTTTGTTCTTGCGAACTCTTCGAATCTTATACACCCAAACTTTTCCAACATGTAACCTATAATAATTCTCCAATGCGTCACAGCAACGTCATGATACAAATTAAATTATACGAAATTCAACGAAACGTGTGTAGTATTCTTTGAATCGATACAACGGTGAGGACACGATATCGTGATTGTCCGGCGCGTGCGCACACTAAACATTAACCGTTAAAGGATTCTCGAAAAAAAAACAATGGAATGACGAAGCTCGTGTTCCGTACAAATGTTTTGAATGAAAATTATATGAGATACAGTGTACCTAAGGTGCATTAAATTAAGTGGCCTTTGATATTATAAAATTCATTGTAAGCGACATATTTTTGCGATGTTGAGTTTTATACATATTTGAAATCGGCACAGTTTTCTTAAATTTTGTAACTTTAATTAAATTTTACTTAAAAAAGGACGGTTCAATTAGCCTACCAATTGTCTATAGTCATCCGTCCGCAAATGTATTAACCTATAACTCTCTGCAAGACAATCATTTCTCAAACCGTATATCATTGACGGTCTTTCACCTTCATCCAGCCCTTTCTTTACAAATAGTATTATTATCCATTATCCATCTATACATATTATAAACAAAGTCCCCTTTTCTGTCTGTCTATATGTTACCAATTTTATCAAAATCTACTCAGGGGAAAAAACATTCAAGCAGGCGAAGCCGTGAGCAATAGCTAGTATGAATATATTTTCAAATATGTATCTACATTTAATCCGGTTAACTTTTACTTGCCAATTCAAAAATCTTAACTAAAATAACAATACAAAGACGGAATGCTAAATCGTATCCGAAGCACACGAGGCGTTGAGTGACGTAACGTTTCGTGACTTCTGAAGCGTGACTCTGCTGACCAGCCTGTCCTCTTATCGGTCAACGGTTTACAGCCAAATCACATGTAACGTACAAATCACTTTTGATGTCAATGAAAAGCCTTTTGGAAATGAAGGCGTGGGTTTATGTTGGATCTTTATGAAAATGTTTATTCTGACGTCATACGTAGCTTCAGTCAATCAGTGTCGATATGTTGATTTGGACTTTCTGTACGTATAAAACTCTATAGTTGTTGAAAGAAAAATACAAACAGAGTAACTCTTTTGTTAAATTACTTTTAGGTAAGGAAATATAGGTATATATTGTCTATCTTAATTTTAGTAAATTCGTCACCATAAGAGCAACTTATTACCTAAAGGTTGGTCCGTTTACCTCTACTAAACTAATAAGGATAATTTATAACTTTTGATTTTCTAATATCTATGAACAATTTAAAGTAAAACCAATAAACATGTCATACTTGACAGTAACCTGCAAGTAAAATTCAGTGTTTGACAATTTCGTTAATACTGCTCAATGTTGGTTACATTTCAAAATATCTCATGATAAGGTAAACGTGACAAATATCCTTGTCTTTGTATTCGACGCGGTAGTTCAACCACCTATCTCTTCTGAAACCAAACAAATATTGCGAAATATTAGCTTTGCTGAAAAGTTATATATATTTGACACAGAAACAACGCAACAATATGTTAAGCAGTAATGAAAATACAGTCGGTCATTCAGATGATACAAGAACCGAAAGAAACCAAACCGTAGAATATATACCACCATCTAAGTTAAAAAAGGGTATACAATATATTGAATATAACCAAAAATACTATTAGTCGTTGAGATGATACAAAATACAAAAATACGCTTAATTATTGAGATGATACAAGCATCAAAGGAACGCAATTAAAAGCAAATCCTCAGAAAGAAAATATAACAAACATTAACAATATCTAAATGATTAATTATGTTATAATAGTATTTGTTTAAACCCAATCGAGGTTGAAATATGCCGAGCCCCTTTCCGAAGGGCGTGTAACAAAGACATTTCAAACAGAACACTCTGTTCTTGGCGCCAATAAAATCATATTCGCAGTCATAATCGACTAATCGGATATATATTTCATAGTGTAATAACTGTCTAATCTCAAATGTCACACGCCGTAATGAAATGGAGACTTTATGTAACAGTGTCTTTTTGTCTTGAAATGATATCAACATTAGCGAACTTATGTCAAATGTTGCAGTAAATTAAACCTTAATATGTTTTGTTTATTGTCTCCATTACACGATATTGCTTTGACAAAAATGTTAGTAATTTAAATTTAATTATTATGAATTGTTTGATTTGTCACGGTGTCGTGTTTATTACGATTGTGTTATGGTTTTCGAGACAATTAATTTCTGTATTAAATTTTGAATCAACCTAATATAACGTCTTGAGTTAGCTGAAACGGACACGCCTGGTACCTATTAGGTTGACAGAAATGCAGTTAGTTAAATTAGATTTGATTTCATAAACGTAGATTTTTTAACAAAATTTTGACTAGAACTAAATCTTTTTCTAAAGCTTGATTTCAGAATACCGGTGGTAAAAACTTTGTTAAATACTTAATGCAAAGCTTGAAAAATTATAAAGTAATCTGAACACACATCAAAGAGTATTGTATGTAAGTAGATCCAACAATGTTAAAGGTAGATTCAACTTTCTGTTGATATTCCAAAAGCATCTTTATCGCTTTAGTATTCTATTCGTATCAATTCAACATTCTAACAAACTAATTCACTAGACCCTCAATCAATAGAAATATTTTAATCAATTAAATTCCAAAACAAACTTATCAAGACAATTGACAACTGAAAACTCAATTTCACAATTAATTCGTAAAGAAAGCCATTGTCAACCGGTCAGTAAGGTCGGGAGCAGTCATATCTAGAAAGTGGTTCATTGTTCACCTCCAGTGCTTGATGGGTTCCGTACACCACAAGATAATAAGTCACGATTGATCGACCCAAGCTGTCATATCGATCGAAGATACGAGCGGTAGCGTTTCGTAATTTAGCGTCGTAAATCGATCGTTCTAAATTTGAAATGTGGTTTAATTCTATTGTGATATGCTGTCAATATATTTTTAGTGATATGAGCTGTATTCTTATCCTTAAATAAACCTATTCCGGGTTATAAAAATGAAATTTCTTAATTAATTCACAACGACAGCCATTGCCATCTCATTTTTCTGAAAAAAATGACAGATCTATCCAATTGCGATTTACACTATAACCAGAGCAACATGATATTATTCCCTATAACTCTTACCTTCTTTTTAATCATATTCATTCCAAAGCAACCAGTAATTAGACAAGTATGTTTAAGTATAAACAAGGAAACCATTACATACAAAAGGACATTACAAATGAGTTTAGCAAAAATACGATCAGACCCATAAAGCACGAGACGTAGGCGCATCGCTCGTGACTTGCGCCTAACTCGTGCCATACGTTTGAGCGTATCAGTTATTCGTTCGATACGTAATCTATCGTTTCGTATCCGGTTAATCTATCGTCATTACATTCGCGGTGGGCGGACATACTGACGTAACTTATGTCGTGTTTTTATTTATCGCCGGGAATTATAAAACATCTGACGCTATTGGATGTGGCGTTGACGCCTTTAGATTATTTATTGATGGTCATAAATATTTGTGTATATTTTTTGTTTACCGTGTTGGTCTAATAGTGGCTTGTAATATATGGCGTGAACTTCCTAAATTGAGGTTTGAATTACTAATTTCGAGTCCGGATTTCTGCATTTACATATGGCACGTCATTGACGTATATTGTATAGACACGTACGTCCATATAAACTATTTGTTCAAAATCTGAACTAAAATGGCAACCAACAACTGTTATAACTTATTTACTCACTTGAACAATAAATAATTTTACTTATTTGACTAATATGTTTTATTCAAATCCAGGTTTACAGTTAGACTCGATTTCTTATATCATGAGCGCCACTCTGTACACAACCACAAGCTTTTAATATTGACAGACCATAATATTGACCTACTAAAGTCAGCTTGAATGGATTGCAGTTCAATTCAGTTGAACACAGTGAACGCCAAATCAAGAACTTATATTTCAATGTGACACATAATCACCAGTTTTCGATTCCAAACACATATTTTATTGTCAATTAGAAACCATCAAAATCATAATTACAAACAAATATATATAATTAAATAATCGACCTTAATACTAGGTTTGCTATAAAAAATATATTAGCACATAAAGTATCATACTGTACATTACTCTATTTGTGTTGATACGATCTGGCGAACAGCTCGGAGATAATTTAAATACATCTTGTTAAGTAGATTGAACTTTTTACGCAATAATACAATAGTGTTTTGAATGGTACCGATATTTCCTGCCATATTTATAGTCTATGTTCTTATAATAATCATATTAAATGACAATATATCCTGAAGCTTTAGTAGTAAGTAGTTTCGAAATAAATTATTTATATTTAAATTTAGACAGATAGCCTAGTTGGGTGTGGGACGGACTGCTGAGACCAATGTCCGCAGGTTCACATCCCTAGGGCATACATCTCTGACTTTTCTAATATTATGTGTATATTTTCTGGGAATTATTGCTTTCGGTGAAGAAAAACATCGTGAGGTAACCCGCATACCTGAGAAGATCTCTATAGGAATTCACCAATATGTAGAGTCAATGGAAAATTGTAAGTAACAAATCGGATTGGACCCTACACGATATCACAGTTTTTCATGTCCTTTTTAAAGTAATATATTAATAATAAGCTAGACGGCTAAGTTGATCATCTCCACCAACTAACTCTTGTAATTAATTCCAATGTAAAACCACTACCCACTGAAACAAATTTTCTGACTAGAAGGGAATTCTAAACCACCAGTTTTATTGTTAAATCCACTATGTTGGCAACACTGGATTATTGTTTCCAAAGACTTGCCAATCTTCACCTCTCTTGGTCATAAAATGTGTGCTACCGTCGATTTTCCCTTGCAAGATTAGTAATGCTGGGTGTGAAGATGGAGTTTGGTACCGGTATGATTATATTCTCATAAGGTCTTCATATAATAATTTATTGCTTTGTATGACGAGACGAGCTTGCCGTTCGCCTCGTAGTAAGCAATACGACCGCCCATAAACAGTAGAAACACCATCCAATACCCTGAAATACAAAATATTGTTTGGAATTCCATTACGCTCGCCATGAGACACGAAATGTTAAGTCTTATTATGTCCAGTTGTTACACTGGCTACATTTTATTTATTTATTTACACTTTATATACAGAGAAGTATATAGGTGGACTTAATGCTAAAAGCATTTTCTACCAGTCGACCTTAACGTGGTGCAAAAATAAACAAGGTAGGTGCATCTGTAAATGGTCAAATAAATTTAAATTTTCAACAACAACCAAAATCCTACTATAAATACCGCACTGAGACCAAGGCCGCACAAATCCGGATCGAAGATCGCAGTGAGCGGCCGAACTGTGAACTATTGTGTCGAACTTTTGTCAGACTATTGTTAAAACCTAAAGAATGTCACAGCACCACGCCCATCGTCTTAGGTCGGGTAAGGTTCAAGAAGGCCAGGATCATTCTTCTTTTACGTTTAAGATGTTGGCATGGCTTGGTTTTGTGTTTTTATTATGATCTTTTGTGTTGATCGAGTTTATTTTTTACCCCACTACGTTGAAGGTAGGAAGGGTAATAATTTATTTATTTATTGTTTCGGATTACCAGTAGATGAACACACAAACAAAATTAGCTAAATTCTGTGCTCTTCAAGTAGGCAACCACAGTTTGTACGCTCTATGTATGTATTCATTTTATTTTTCACTCTTGCATCACTCTAAGTGGGGCGCTCTAATTAGAAATAAGCTGTAAGATTTTTCTCAAGACAGATATGGTAAGCTACTTTTATGACTAACTGTTCTTATCTGAAAGCTCTACAAAAGCTCAAAAACAGTAGCTAGACCCAAAACTTTAAACTAAAAAACACTATCATTCACCTCATTCCACTTCACTAGCATTCACTCACCGCAGATCACTCTAATACAATGAATATCATAATGTTCGTCGAAAAATAAAAAAGCAAGAAATATTTTGACTTTTACCTACTTTCTTATCGCCTTTTATTTCTTACAATATTCGATTTCTAGATTACAAATGCGTACAACTTTCGCATTGTCTATTTGCATGCATTTTACGTAAGTTAAATTTATTGTTTTTTTTTTTAAATATTATTTACATCATAAACATTCGAAAGGCTTCCATTTAGCTATATTAGTAGTCGTTAATTATTTTAAATTACCGCGCCCTACAGCCATTAATTTATCTAAAAGCTCTTTAATGGAATTTTGTTTACAAAAAGCCTCGTAAAGTATCACAATCGTTCTGTTTCACAGAGACCACATTTCTCGGATAAACTTTATAAGATATGACATACCATAAATAAATTCACTTAAGTATGTTAAGAGTTAAGGAAAATTATTTAAGAAAAATATAATTGGCGTTTGGATTGAACAAAAACAACATATTATAAAACACCTGGCGCCATATTGGTGCTTTTAAGTCGTATAGATATTGCGGGTGTTGTTTTCAAAGAACAGGATAACAGAAATTGTAACTAACTTCATACTGCTTCTTAGGCGGGTGCCCTTGATATAGTGGTTGTATTTGTCGCGATGGTGATACATGCCAAGTTGTTGATGATGTCAGTCTTCTCAGTGATATTCGCAAGTCTGATAATTCTTATCCATTCTTGTCGGTTTATAATGCTGCGTGTACACCCTATCATAGAGGACTGTGATGCCATTTTAACTGGGCATCAGCCTCTAGTTCTTTTTCCTTCAACTATCTTTTCATCAGAATCTTTTTTAGTACTTTCAAACAATTTTGGTTCTCAGGTGGTGTTAGTGCGTGGTCACTTCGTCTCATACCTGCCGCTGTGCAGCCGCAATGAGCCGGTGTTTCTGGCGCTGTGCACGCCGCTCGCCATGCCCGAGACGCGCGAGTGCGTCGTGCATGGCGCTACCAACGTTTTCACCACCGTACACGCCATGGACATGAAGATACTGCACATTGATGCTAAGTAAGTAACATATACTTCTCTAATTACGACTATATCAAGACACGAGTTGTGTATCGAGTAATATTTATAAAGGCCTAGAGGGCGGGTAGGCATGCTCTCACGGTCCATCAAGATTCTACATAATGATATTATCCTAGGACCACACTTACAAAGTGCGTACCTTCAAGAAAATTTTAAACATTAAAAAGTTTAATGCACCCATAGTTATCCCACACGGATAACTCACTGTGTATTTTGATCGTAATTTAAGATTGCTGATAGCTTACACGACTATTGCTATACAAATAACGCAAGCATGTAGCATCCTAAAAAAAATGAAAAAAAAAGCAATGATTATTATAATAGTGTAACTAAGAACAAATGACAAATTAAAGCAGAACCAAAAACTAAACATGAAAAATCAGACCAAACTTAACTCGGTATCCATGTTTCTAATTACCCTTAAAGATATTATACTGTAAACACGAAGCGACTTCCTGATGCAAATGGACAGCCCAGTTCAAGGTCCTGCGAACAATGTTCAATAGGTTATTGATGCAACTGTCACTGCTCCGCGTCAGAGGCTGTATGACAACATCTCTATTGAGCCGTTTCATATTCATGCCTGTCAACGCCAACTGAATGGGATAAAGGGATCAAAATATGCAATGGTAAACAGTGGTCAGATGGTCACTTGCACCAACTTGCAATTTTATGCGGCCGTCGAGCGGCGAAATTTATTAGGTTGGGGCAAAATGTTGCATTTTATTTTGATGTGTAGGTTTGATTTTTTTAGGCTTGTATCATGTTTAACCACAGATTTCTGGTCGCTGAAATACATAGTAACATTTACGTCTGCAGAGATTTTAGATTAAACAAGCTCCGTTCACACTGCACACGTAAGTTTATTTGATAGGGCGTTTATAAATAAATTATTGGATACATTGCCAGCCTTAAACGAAAACAATAGGGATTAAGCAACGATAATGGATGTTTAAGCCTCTGAAAATTTACCAAACGAAACGAAACCGCTAACAGTCATTATAAATGGATGTTCTACCAGAAAATGATACAACTTCAGTCATAAATATTTATGACTGATTAAAAATTCAAAATATAGAAAATATTAAATATTTTTTAGACATATGTCTACGGTGGCATTGTACCGTAACACCTGTGCCCGCCATTTTAAAAAAAACTTCACACCTATTCCCAAACCAGCCGTCAGTCGACATCTAGTGTTACGTATCAGTAATGGAAACACGAGCTGTCACCTGCTCGGAAGCGGACGCCCTTTGCATACAATGAGCGACAGGCTCCCGTGAAACTAAAGGGCAGCGCACAAACCTTGCTCAACAGTTTGGTTATATTGTATCTTAGAATTTATGCGCTCCTGGTATTTGTGATGCTATCAATTCTGTAGTTCAGAACTGAATACTTCTGAAAAGAAGAGTACGTAATTTTAGGAAACAATTGAAAGTTATTTGTTGTATACATTTTAATAAAAAAAACATTATACTTTTTAATTTTTGATAACATTAAAAATATTACATATAATAAGGATTCTAAATACGAACTTTGACAACTCTAAAAACCGTTAAAATAGATTAAATTTTAATTTTTCAAGGATAACAGAACATAATTATTATAACATTCGTACGTGGTTCTATTAATATTTGCTGAGCAAAACAAATAAGTTCCTAATTTACATAAATTGCGTCATGACCTTTAATTAACACGCAATTAATTACCTATTAAAAGTCACGCATAAATCTTATCATCGGTGTTCAATATAAAGGCGGATGTACCATACGCACTAACGTCATAATGTATTCACGTTCATTATCTACAAAAAATCAACAACTACACGGATATTTGTTCCCAATTTGTACATCAACTGACTCCTAAGCAAAAAAAATACCAAGAAACAAAAGTTTATAAGTTAATAATAACAAAGATCAAAATGTCCGTCCATTGCGCAAATCTTAACCAACAAATATTTCTATTCAAGGAGTTAAAATGTAAACTTACCAATCCTATAAAGATAAATAGAACTTTGACATATCGACAGGTAAATGACATTTTATCCGAAGAATTTTAACTAGATACAAAAAACACAGGAAAATGTCCTTATTTAAATATTTCTTGAAATTTAGTGTCACAAATAATGTCGCTTAAGCCTTTCATCCGTCGATATATAGAGCATAGCAAAACAAAGAAAACAATCTGAAAAATATCATAAATGCCAAAGTTTATGAACACGTTGTAGAAGCAGAACAGCTGTACTCACTTAGAAGAATTTGGCATAGATAATATTGGATAAACCTTACCCTAATAAAGGCCTTTTACACGAGCAAAACGAACAACTAATATAATAATAAATGTAAATATGCCCTAAGTTATGATTTGTAGTATCCACATCACGCACGGCCATATGTCGCTCTGTCCATAATGTTCTATTACATGTGCTCGTCATAAACATTATCGTCCTGTCTTTATGAAAACATTATGCGATTTTCAATGAGCTTCGTCGCCGTATTATATGTGTTATACGCACGATTGCGTGAATTATGTAATGAATTTAAATGATTTTCGGTTTGCCACGATGGCTGTTTGCACGGTTATTTTGCTATGATCAGAATAGTTATTAAGCGACCTAGATAGGGTGTGTTGATTGTTTCTGGTGAATCTATTGATTTATATGGAGAAATTTGTGTATTTGTAAGTAGCTTTGTTAATGGACTTGTCTTCTCTGATGTATTTAAACCTATATCGTTTTAATTCCAAACTTCTTTTCCCGTTAAAAAGTCACACATAAATTATTAACCAAATCAATTTTATCAAGAATACAGAAACAGTTTCCAAACGTAAGCTTTTTTTTTTTTTTTTTAATCTTTATTTAAGGAGCTTGGTCGTTATTTCACGACTATGTCGCTCCGCAAACAGTTGTAAAAAAATTATAGGTACGTAGAATCGCAAATATTACTTGACCTGATTATGGTACGCGCCATCCTTTGGGGCCATCGTGGGTCATGGGGAGGTCAATTTAAAATGATCTGTCTACGAATGAAGACGCAGGGGAATTTTGCCATTGGATAAAATCATCAGCAGTTGTTTCTAGAACAGAAAGACTTCCAAGTCTTATCAGGGTGTTATAATACTTAGCCTATACCAGGGATAGCGAACCAATGGCACGCGTGCCAGTGGTAGCACGTGGCAAAATAGTTCAGTCACGCAAGTACTATGCCAAACTTTATATATTATATATCTTTCTTTAGGCTTCATTTCGCTTAACATCTGCAGTGAAGCCATTGTGCCAAGCACTGCTAAAATAAAACAAGCACCTAGTGGGGTCATAAAAAGTCGCTAAAAACGGGCACTCGGATAGATTAAACCGGTCCTGGATGGCACGTTACAAAGCGATATATTTTCTAAAAAATAATGGCATGTCAACCATTAAAGGTTCTCCATCCCTGCCTTATAGGTTAATCCGGAACATTATCTATTTAATTTCATACAAATATGTTTAACGGTTACCCTGTTCACTTTTAACAAACATTCTAACATTTTGACAAGAATTCGCATTTATAAGTAAGATTTTACAGTCACTGTATTCTTGTTTCTAACGTCACTAGGTATAGCGTCAATACTAATAATTGTAATAATGAATATTGCATCTCAATTCGTATAATAATGTCGGAACTGAGATTTTCTCGGTAATCAGATTACAAGGTAAATACACACGAGATATGAGGTTATTTCTCATAAATGATTTAATATATACAAGTCAATAAAATCATTACCACAGAAATAGAATATGAAGTAATAAAAATAATAGAATATAATATGAAGTAGTAAAAAATACTGGCAGATTATATTGTAAATAATACATTTATTTAAGTTAGCAATAAAGCAAAGGTATTTTTAGCTTGGTAATGCTTAATTCAGAGGTATATTCTTACCAAATACCAATGGAATCAACAATCGATTTCATACAAGGTTAAAATAACAACAACGCTAAAAAAATAATCTGTATCATTTTAAAAAGATATCACCAAGACGCCCAAGGCTGCTATTCGGAATGCCATTTATTCTAATTATTAATAAAAAATTGAGCACTGTTAATAAGCAATGATAGAAGTCGGAAGGTGTGCAAACGTATCAAAGATTTTTGTATGGACAAGGTCTTATATGATTGATTGATTCGACGACCCCAACTTTTGTGATTCTGTCAAGCTTACATTAATTATGATCATTCCGTGTTTGATTTACTAAGCGCCGCTAATTAAAGCTATTATTTATTACATATGCACTAAACATGAATACCTAAGGTTCTTATTGCTAATATATTATTTTTATAATCCTGATCGGCAAGGTACCTTTCGATAATCGTTAGTGGTAATAGTAAATATAAAAAATGTGGAATGACATATTTTATCGATAAATCAATCGCTAAGATATCTTATTCTCATGTATAATGTTAGCGATAACGATTGTAAAAGGCATATTGGCTATAGCTTCTAGTTAGTCTATGATTGATATAATCATAAAAACCATGAACAAAAAACAATTATTATGTGACAATCCGTGACCTACTTAATAAGTACTAATATCTACAAATACAAATTGAAAAATGCAAACACTTACAAAAAAGCAATTGAGGTACAACAGAGGATCTTGAAGCGGCACTTGAAAATAATTTATTGTACGATCAAATACCTTTGAATTATAAGACAAATATGAATCCTAGATATTACGAAATACTTAAACAAAATATTGTCACTTGCATGCAAGTGGTAATAATGGAAGGTTAAGAATTTTATTTGTTTATATTTCACTTGTGTTATACCAAAGATTGTTGATTGTTTTTGGTAAGTAACCGCCAGTTAGAAGGTTTAATTGGTCAAAACTTCGATGATTAACATCTTTGTAAGGTCAGGGGGCCCTATTCCGTCTGTAGGGATGAATCCGTCTTTTTGCAAGAAAGGACGTTCTATTCAAAGGACAGCTTCGATAACCGTGTAGGTAAGAGAGTCAAAATATCTCCTATATACTCATACGGCTATCAAAGCTGTCCTTCGATTAGAACGCCCGGACTTTGCAAAGAAACGTATATGCCCCCGTAGACCTTAATTATATTAATCTATGTTTTACAAGTATTACTCAAATTGAATTTTAAATTGGTCCGTAATTAAAGAAGAAAATTAAGATGTTCGAATATGCTATATTATAATATATATAATATATTCGAAGATATAATAAATCTTATTGTTTTAGTATATATAGTTAATATTATCATTACCTTATTTGTTACCTTTAGTTCAAGTTTTTTAACTTCCGACGGCAAAAGAGGTAGGTATGTCTGAAGCTTTCTCCTCAAAATCTGTGTTTGTTTGTCCAGTAGTGAGTGGCACCTGGGCTGGGAGCGGAGTTCACTGCACGGGGTCAGTTGGTACCATCTCTTACATCCTGACTGCTGCAAGGAGGCCCAGAGCAAACATCGATTAAGTAAGTAACTACAGGTCTATTTTACAAATAATAATTTACAAGTTACAAGGATTTCATAATCGCTTATCTAGTACCAGTTATAAAACCTATAGCCTCCTTAACAAATATCCATGGTTGAAAGGCTGATTGAATTAAGAGACATTTGTTTTGCGATACCGAGTTTCATACATACTTTAAATCAGCACTTTTTTCTGTGTTTTTTAAACTCAGTCAAATTTTTTCGAAAAAAAAAATCGCTTAAGTCAATTAGCCTATATATACTTGTAGATATATACTTGTCCTTAACAAATAAATCGTGTTTATGTTTTCAATATATCGTTTGAATTAGGTCTAAAATAAATTAGACTTTTTTGTTGATTTTGGCGATAGCTTAGTTGGGAATAGTACGTACTGCCGAGACGAATATCCACAGATTCAAAACCCGCACAAGGACACGCACCTCTGACTTTTCTTAAGTTATAATTTGTGAATTATTGCTGGTTTTAACGGATACCTACATACCTGGAAGTTCTCTATAGAAATTTTAAGGGTATATGGAGTCTGCCAATCCACATTACCCCAGCGTGGTGGAGTACTTACTCCAGTACCCGTAAAAGTAAAAAACGGCAAAATATTGACACTTGTCAGTGACACTCATTATGGTCCCCATACTGCCACCTGTGCTAGCTACCCCATTGATAGTATTGGATGTCGAACCAGTTTTATAATACTACTTAAAATCATACTGTTTAAGAATATCGTTATATTGCCGTTGCAAACAAGATTAAAATTACAAACTCATAAAACCAACGCGGTGTTTATCGTAAATAGTAAAACATGCAAACTTGAGCTTTAATGGATTCTGAATATCTACCATTACTATCAATGATTAATGATATAAAATCTAAACAGAATTTGGATCGTGGGAACAAAGAACTAAGTCTAAACCGCCTAGCATTTTGTTACGACAAATGTTAAACAAAGTAGTTTCGCTACGTTTCCGTTCCATACATTAACCTTTGGGCAGTTCTTTGCTGTGAAACAATGTAGGACTGCCTTTACTGACACTCAAATAGGCACAATACGAGTAGTCAATTTATTAATGATTTATTGCGACTCTGATAACCAGAATTATGCCGATTTATGCTGGCCGCTTGGATCTTTGTGTTTAATTTAATCTGATTTATCATTAAACAGCAATTATTTATAACTTATAAATAATCTAATATTAATACGTCATTGCTAATGCATGTAGGTACCTCAACGAATATATATATATTAAATGTAATATGTACCTACTCTGCAATCTTCTTACAAATATAATGGGAAGGTTTGTAAAATGTTTTGATGTTTGTTAGAAGTAAACGTTGTAACAATTAAACGGATTTGGATGCAATTTGGCATACGGGTAGGCTATGTCCGAGATTAACAAATAGGCTATTTTTCCTGGCTATTTGCTCCCATGGGAAATATTTTTTAGTTTTTTTATCTAAATTTTTAAATAGATGTTGCTGCCGTCGTACTATGACTATGTATGTAATACAATGAATTGTAACGGGAAAGGTTTTTCACGCAGGCCATGCCACGAGTAACACCTAGTATTATATAAACATAACAAACATTACGTATCTTACGAACATGAGGAAATTTTTGCAACCGTCTATCGCATATGTGCATCTCGCGCGATCCCTCGATAACCTACGACAAAATGGTACAGTTTAGCGTAAACATTATCTGCACAAAGGAACACGTTAGAGAAAGTCCTAAATTGACGCTTGCAACGTGACGCTCGTGTGTGAACGCCACTACGTGAGCGATTAAATCGACTAAAATAATACCCGACTCGACTAAACTGTCAAACCATAAACAATTTGCAGCGGTGTGCGAAAACCTCCGTGAAAACAAACTACTTGTTGAGAAAGGCGTGATCACGCCTGACGGTTACCTGATTTTAAAAATGGAATGGTTTCGAAAAATAAATAATAAAATACCGTGAAGAAATAAAAAAAAATCATTAATATTGCAATGCTAGGTTTACTCTACTTAGCTTCATGACACTTATTATTTTTATCTTCATGCAACATTCACACCTATTTCCAGTATGAGAATTAATTACATAGATTTACATTCATATCGTCATGTCAGTGGTTAAGTTGCGCGTAGGCAGGCCGCGAGAGCCGCTCGCAAATCAAACACACTTAGCAGCACATAGGCAAAATAAGTGGTTCTCAGATAAATACATGAGATTACACTAAACAACTACAATCATGGCAATCGTCAATCTATACTTGGCTGTCTCGTAAACTCGACGAGCGACATACTTATGGCATAGATTTCAATGTTTATTTATGCTTTAGACCTAATTTGTGTACGGCATTTTTTATTTTTATACCAGACTATGGAAGATATTCATGCAGCCATTTATGTTAAGTCCACCAATTCTATATTCTTTGTTCAGTGTAACAAACGCATACCTAATTTTAAAAAGTACTTGAATTTCTTGAATACTTACTCATTAGTACAGACTTGTGGTGCAAATAGTGACCTTTGCACGTATTACAATTAGTTATAATATAATACAGCAGAACTCCAGTATATATAATAATATTCCAATGTTTATAGTAAATAATATTGCAAATAAAATCAAGCTAACGAAATCAAACACACCTATTACTTTCCTACTGAAAACCACGTTGAGAAATCCAAGACTTATCTGAAAGATTAATTTATCCAAATACCCAACGACACTCCAATCAATTAAGGTTTCCAAATCAATTATATCTGACCACAAATCAAGATCAGCACGGCTAAGATCATTTTCAAGTTATTCAGTAAGCAAAGTGGGTAGATCATTCAATTCTATATGGCTATTGATTTAATTTAAACCGAGATTATCTTAGATATTAGCATTCATTTCCATTCTTTGCGACAGTGCAATGTGAATTTATTACGATTTGCGATCTGATATTCGACATGTCGAGAATTCTATTAATTATTGTCTGTACGGTATGCAATGTCAATTGGAGTGTCTTTGCTAAATACAGGTCCAGTTCAAAGCTCAATTGGTCGTTAATATTTTTGGTGTATATATTTTTTAATAATTTTGAAATTAGATTTGTAACTTCGCTTCAAACGTGTTTTGAAGTATCATAAGCACTGTTGCATAGAGGGCTGACTTCTTACAACGCTGAATGATTTAATATAATAACGTAAACTAAAATATTGTTTGCTATTTTTACAGATAGTTTCGAAGTGCTTTTACAGTAGCTAATCATACGATCTGAACAACAAAATTTAAATATATTATCTATTCATACAAAACAAAGTCCCTTTTTCTGTCTGTCTGTATGTTATCGATTTTCCCAAAATCTATTGAACCGATTTTTATGAAATTAGGTATGGAGATAAGACAGTTTAAGACCCTTGGAGGGTTGTAGGCTACTTTCTACAGCGGGAAAATATGTAGCGGGGCTTTTATCCCGGAAAAATCCTTTACGCGGGCGAAACCGCGAGCAAAAGCTAGTTAACTGTATACCCAACTATGTACCTAACATCTAAAGTTTGAATTTCTAATAAAGCATAAGCCACGTCCGTCAGACTCAAGTCTATATAAGAATAAGTAATTAACAAAGCCATTAGTATTTCAACAAGTACCCATTTAAACCTACAGGTCATAAAGGATACTGGCGGTAAGATCACAATTAACTCCCTCGTACATAAATTAGTTAAGCAAATGAAGCGAGCGTTTGAGCGCATTTCGCTTAATGAGTGCTAAGGTCTTAGGTCTGGCGATTGTCGAGCTGTGAACCAGGATTCGTATTATAGTATACATTAATTGTATGCTTTGTAGGCAATTAAATGGGCTTTCTGACCCGTATCGGATACGGTGGCGGACACCTACGATGCGATAGGCTGGATTGATACATCTGTATACATATACAGGGTCATTTTGACATTGCGTTACTAAATGAATCCACTTACTCGTCTTCACCTTTACTGACATTGTGCCAAACATCTTCCATTAATAAAGGAATTCACAAAATATCCTGGTTTTAATTTTCTGATTTTTTTATCATTTTGTAGTTTAATGCGAATATGGCATGTGCGTGAGTGAATTTCTGACTGAAAGTATGATGTTGCCGCTGCAATGAATTCTCTTAGAGTAGTAGTAGTGGCGGGCGCCTAAATTAAAATGATTTTTTATTAATATATATTTTGTTCGAAACCTACACTTTTTTATTTTACATCTACAGCTCAAGTAACTTATTGTAAAATATTATTTCCAAGTAGATAAGTAAGTATGTGGTTTCATTAAGTAACAAGATGTTAAAAGGACCCTGTATAACCCTGATTAACTATAAAATCAGGGAAGAAATAAATTGGTTTATATTTTTATTGCATTATTTTAAAGCTGAATTTGTCAAGAATTGGTAATTATATCGAATGTAAAAATGAGATTTGGAAAGAATTTCGTAGATTACGGTTCTTTTGAGCGGAATAATCAAGTAAGAACAGAGTTCAAAATACAAACAAAACACGTTCTAATAAATCATAATCGAATTGCCACTTTTATTAACATCAAATCAAACAATAACAGGCAAATTACGAATAAATCAAACTTAAAATTAACACAACACTTCAAAATAGTAAAGCCATAAGACGTCGTATGTGGCCGACACCTTATAAGGAATGTTATCATTATGATCATGGCTAGAGATGGGCATGTAAATTGCTATCATAACATTGTCATACTTTTTATTGAAGTCTGTTAAACGAAACTAAACCTTAATATGTAAAACTGTAAGTAGGAAATACTGTGTGTAAAATTGTAGACGATTATCTGAGGTACTAATTTTCAATCCATTCAATTATACCAATTTAGAATCGATGTCGGTTTTATGATTATGTTTCTTGTGTCAATATTGAATATTTCGGCGATGAATTTTTAATAATATATTAAACATGCTTTAAGATTAGACAGTAATGATTAAATAAATTTCTACCAGTACAATAACTAGGTTTTGCTCACGGCTTCACCCGCGTGATAAGTCCTGCTTAAAAATGGTCCCCCATCTACCACTGTAGCGATTTATAAGGCCATCTATACGGCGCTAGCGTCAACTACTTAAAAAATCGGATTAATCGCCATTTTCAATAAACGATCCCAATCGCTTTTTTCGATCTATCTCAAAATTGGACCAATAAAAAAAAGAGCTTTTATAGTCATGTTTACAAATGAATTATTTTAATTGGTTCATTCTTGGAATCGGATTGAAGATTGAGATTGGGATCGTTTATTAAAAACGGCTGTAAATCCTATTTATTCGTATGGGAATAAATTACTGAGATATAAATTATGTTGTATATTAATCCAGGATTTATTATTTATTAAAAGATTCATGTTATTAGATTTTGTTCAATATAAAATGTCTTTGGTATATATAAACTACGTTAATTAAGTAATACTATAATATTCTGATGTACCTTGACTTATCATAAGTGTAACTATGTTCGCCTACGTGATAAATAAAGCATTTTATTTTATTTTAGGATATGATCTATCTCTGTATTGAATTTTATCCAAATCTTTTTAGCTATTTCTGAACTTGCGGAAGTCTTCAACAACTTTTGTCGCTAATCTAAACCTCGTTTAATATATCCTTCCTCTTCCAGTCACCCAGTCGGAGCAAGAAAGGTCCTGCATAGCACTACTCCGGCTGCAGCGAAGGTCTGGCCAGTTCCTCTGGGTGCACGCCGTGCTGCAGCTCAAGGACAACTTGGAAAACTCACAGCGGCCCGTCATAGTCTGCACTAACCAGGTTTTAAGGTGAGTTCAATTGTATTTTACTCATATTTGTCACGACATGGTGAGGATTTTTATTTTACTGGCAAGGTATAAGCTGATTATAATAATAGTAGTCATACATATTATTAAAAACCAATTCAACTTCATAATTTCTAGTTTAAATATGGCAGTAAAGAATAAAAGATACATTATTTTTTAATACAATGCTATTATATACCTACTTCTATACTTCAGCAATGGTGATTCTGGTGCAGCTATTTTCTGTGTATAAGCATATTTTGAGACCTATATAACAATGATAATTAAGAAAGTTCTACAATATAGGATTCCCAATTAATAAGCGGTTACGAAAATACAGAAAAAGACTTGTTAAGACGATAATTGAAATCACTAGACACCACTCATATAATCTGGTCTATTCATAATCCTTCCTCTCTCATTGGTAATGCGTAAACAGTACCCTAAACTCAATACCAAATAAACAATTGTAATGCACGCGAGCTATGTCGCTAATTGATATCTGCAAAATGTTCGTAACACCTCACAACATTCCTGGCTACTGATAAATCTCGGCTAATTATTCAAACAATTAATCACTCTATTTACAATGCGATAAACAATGAACGTGACCTATTTGACTTCAAAGATTTTCAAAACTGGAGGCCCTGATATATATTTCTGGTCAGTCAATTTATTTTTAAATAGATATTGTTGGTTTTGATAAGAGATGTGAGTAGATACCTTTTTTGGATGATAAAAGTGATTTTAAATTAAGAATAATATCAGCCCTGTATTATAATACTATCCCACAGCTGGGCACGGGCCTCATCTACTACTGAGGGATTAGGCCTTAGTCCACAGTGGACTACTACTACAAAACTACTACGGATTTGCAGAATTCACATACTCATTTTCCCTTAATCGTTAAAACAGGCGATAATTCGCAAAGACTATACTCGTACACATAACTTTTTGGCAAAAGTCAGAAGTGCGTGCCTTTGGGTTTTGATACTTCGAAAATTCGTCACGGCAGTTCATTTCATTCCCAACTAGGCTGTGGTTTTGAATTATTGTTGCTTAATTATTTAATGTATTACCAATTACGAAATTATAGTCTTTGAATTATCATTTTTGGTAATCTGACTACCTCATGCTTGCCTTGACTGCTTCGATGACATAGTTATATTACGTTACGACTGTAATGCTAAGGTCTCGGGCTCGATCTCCAGGTCGGGCAAAGTGATATTGGGTCTTTCTACTCAGCATCAGCCCCGAGTCTGAAATTTGTACCCGATATATCAATAGGCTCGCCTCCTATCACATCATGGGACGGGATACACACAAGGAAACAAGTGAGGGCCTAGTTGCCTCTCTGCCTACCCCTTCTGGGATATAGGCGTGAGTGTGTGTAAAATACCTCGTTCCAATAACTCAACGAGACGCTAGTGAAACCTCACCACGGTCATTACCATCCTCTTACTAGCAGTAAATTACCTGACCACTACATCGAACATAATCGTTCTCCCTCGGGAATCTCTTATTAACCATTAATATAGTAACAGCCGGCAATCGAGTTGCGATCCAGGGTGAAATCACTTCATCATGCCGATGCGCACGCGCAATTATACTGTTAGACGTCAATGTGCAGTTTATGTGACGTGAATTAGTTAAGGATGGATTAGTTTGATGGTTTTATGTTAGCCTATTGATAGCAATTGAAGGTAATATAGAAAATTTAATGGATTCTAGATAAAGGGGAAGTGACGTTCGAGCGTACGAATCTCAAATTAAATTAAATTAAAACTGTAGGTGTAACAGTAAATATTATATTAAAGACACAAGTATGTACAGAAAACTGCCAAAAATAACGTAGGTACTTAAGTACATCGCAATAAAATAGACTAGCATAATACAAACATTTATGTTGTATGAACTATACCTGGTGAACTATACTTACCTAAAATAGTGTAGCCATTTTGATACGTTAAAAAAACAATCTGCAACGTCTTATAATTTTAAATATGTAAACAGAAATAAAAACAATGCATCCGTTGATCTACGTCGTACACAGTATTTAGTATTTAATAGACACACACACAACATCACGCATTTATCTCCGAAGGGTTATGCAAAGGCGCAACAAGGGCACTCACTTTTAGCCAAGTGTATTCCGTCCCATGATGTGATAGGGGGCAAGCCTATCGCCATATTGTGCACAAATTCCAGACTTCGGGCTGATACTGAGTTGAAAAACCCAAATATCACTTTGCCCGACCCGGGATTAGAACCCAGGACCTCAGACCGCTGTCGTACCTCGTGTCGTACACCTCTAAGGCGCAATTTAATAAACTCCGTCATAAATCCAGGGCCCAAGTCCTTTTATGCTAATGTCAACATAAATATTATCATAAATACAACAGCTATTACGTAAGAACTACAAATAAACCGTAAACTCTGTGTTAAATCTTCGTTAGCGTTTCGTAACTTCGAAGCAATGATTATAGTTATTATAGCGCGTTGCAAATCAAATTACGCCGCATTTCCTTACTCGTCGTCAGTAATATTGGACGTATGTAGATCTCTGAATTTATTATACCGTTTTCTGACATAGTGAACATATAAATAGTATTTTGTATAATATAGTACGCAAAGGAGGTCCTTTAATTCATGAACAAATCTATTTATCGAAATAAAGTACAACAGATATGGTAAAACCATCTTTATAAACGTATATACAAAAGTACCAAGATCTGATGTATTTCACTTAAGGTGCCCATATCATTGACCATAATAAATGGAAGGAGTTTAAAATTGGTTATAATAGTAATAAACAAAAACAATTGTACTGACATAATTTTGATTTTAATTTACACTCACGTCTATTCCCAGAGGGGTAGGCAGAGATGCAATCAGGGCGCCCACTTTCCGCCCAATGTATATCGTCCCATGATATGATAAAAGGCGAGCCTATCCCCATATCAGGCACAAATTTCAGACCCCGGGTTCATACTGAGTAGAAAAACTCAATATCAGTGCCTAACTCGAGCATCAAACCCGGGTCCTCAACACTGCAATGGTATCGTAATACACAACCGAGGAAATCATAAGTCATTTCAATGCCATCTAAATATCCTACGAATAGCTTTAAAATACTTTATACAATAACCACTTCTACAACATTCCTGCCGCATATTTTTAAGAACTAGATTTGAACACACTTTACTTAATAATATTTACTGTGTGAACTCGTAAAAGTCAAGTTAATCTCACACTCGATCATTTTGCTAGCGATTCTATCAAATATTATTGCTCTTACGTCACTCCTAGGTGATAAAATTTTATAAACATTAATTTTAACTTTATTGCTAAATAAATTCACTATAAAACCTGCAGTTTAAACTTGATTAATGATTTCAACGGCAATTATAAATTTTTTGTAAAAACAAAATGTAAAAAATAATGACCGTTAAACACGTGATAAGAATTTTAAAATATTTCTATTTATATTTTATCGCTAGATTTACTATAGAATTGGTTTATATTTTGAGGAAGATAATATTTAATCTGTTGGTATTAATACATTCACTTAAATATTAAGAATTAAAATCCAAAATTGAGTTTTAAAATTATTTGCTCTAGCAGATAATATATCGTCATAAAGATCGTAAAACTTATCATTTGCAATTTCAAAAAAATTATACGAACGAAACAAAACATACCATGCATTTAGATTTAAATTCTTTGCCCCGCAAAGCCTATTAAGGCCATGTAATAAAAGTCGTTTCTTCACCACCTTTTTGTTTTTATGGATTCAACTACACTATGGAAACAAAATGCGTTTTCGCCAATTTGCATAAAATTTATATTGGACTATGGATTAAATGTTCTATTTTGATGTCTTAAATAAACGGAGCAAGTATTTATTTCTATAGGAATATTGCATTTATAATGCCAGTTAAAGTAACGTTGCGGAGTTCCAAATTTCTAATTGAAAAACTATTTTAGTAAAATGCGACAAAATTTTTCAAAATGAATTAGAATCCCAAAATTTGCTGGTGGTAGAATAAATAAGGATAGCGACCACCGTACACAAGGTGTTAAAACCCGCCATAGTGGCCCACGTAAGTGTGTCATATTCCGGGATCAGCCTGTGTATATCCGATTCCAACGGGCCGGCATAATTGTCTCGACTGCCGAGGAGTAATCTCTCATCAGATGACATTCTATTGGACCTCATTCCACTTACCATCACAAGCAGTGGAGTCAAGTGCCCGTATTAAAAAAATCGTAACAATTTGAAATAGAAGGGTTACTTGGCTTTAAAGGCCTACTTGCATTTTAAACATCACCTCATCCTCATTTTCTATTAACCTCCACTGAATAGAGAGGCTTAGATAAAAATATATCTCGGGGTACAAAGGCATTTACTATTACACCACGTCGTATGATCATATTATAAAATAAGCTATTTCACGCACAACTGATTATGATTACGGCTATTATCATAGGTATTGGCGCACTAAGGCAAATAGTAATTATGTCTTACCCTGTAATTGAGGATAATTCTCATATTCTCGGCCATATTTAAATTCTTGGAATACTTCGAAGATTCGACTGGAATTTGTTGTCTTCCAGTTTTCTGTTCGTAAATTATCGTGTTTCGTAAAAATATTTATTCGTCATAATTTAAATATAGCCCGTTAAAACTTAACAAAATAATGCAGATTTATTAAATTTAGTTAAATCAGTGTAGTAGTTGTTACTTAATATTTGAAGTATATAATATTTTCCAGATTGCGAACTTATCTTTTAGTTTCGAACTAGTTCCAAATTTAAATATCGAAAGACCGAATGAATTTCTTTATTTAAAACAGTATCCGCGGAATTTGTGTAGTTTACAAACTATACTGTCAAACGTTAAATGCTCGCCGAATGTGAGAACAGAATCCATACAGCCTTCGCATAAGTTAACACCATCAACAAATCCCTCATGAGTCATCTTTTATGAAAAATCCAAACATCCTAAACGTTCCACTGACAACTAATTGGCTTCAAAAGGCTGAACTATTAAACCGAGCGATAATTCCACAGGCTCACGGTGCGCCGTGGACTTTGAAAAATTACCGCCATAACTTAACGCGGTCACTTACAGACTTCCCTATTGAGATATCAATATTAGATGACGCTGTACGACGTACGCCTCTCGCGTAAACACAGCTCTTACTACGAATCGGGACTACTCGAATACGATTGTGAAATACTTTTTAATTTTTTGTATTTTAACGTCGACGAAATTATCGAATTTAAAAAGCGTAGTTAATTTTCATCGCTTTTTTAAGTGGACAAAATAGGTTCCTATTATTATGAAGTACGATATTAAATTAATGATTATATACAATTCCATGATTTACTTTCTGCATTATTTTTTTTAATAAATATTGAAAAGTTACACACATTCTTTTCGTCACGCGTTTATACTGGCTATAATCAAAGTTCAAACTCGATATTATTGGCAAGAAGAGTAAAACCCAAAATGTTGTTCAAATTCCCGCGTTCATTCTTACGACTCCCTCCAATATTAAGGTGATTAAGCAATCATATGCTCAAGGTTTTACTAGTTTTTAGTGCTTGATTTTTTTGTTAATAACATCTCTAACTGTACAAAACTTTGTAATTAATCTAACATAAAAATTCTTTAAATTGCACTTCCCAAAACTCGATCGAAAACCGCAACAATGGTACCGTTTCGCAGAGAATAAATATTGTAAAGGGGTGATTTATTGAGTCAGAGCGCGGCCGGAGAGCCGATCGGCCCGCCGATGTTACTATCGGGATGGCTTGAAATATGCCCGCAGAGAGCTATTGTTGTGATGTGAGAAACGGTGTATAACAAGCGCCGCGCTTGATCGATGGAACTGGTAACACCACGCCGTATTTTATGAGAATGCGGCTAATTTTAATAGGTTTGGACGAATTTGGTGATGTCATTGAAATTAGGTTATAGAGATTCTTTTTTTAAATTTTAAATTATGCTATAATTGTAACGGCTGAATTTGGAGGAACAGAAAATAGAATTATAATTAGCGGAAATTTTAATTGTCTCACTTTGAAATTCGGTTTTTTGTGTAATCACCGTTCATATCGAATATGTTATTTGGTATTAATTGTTAGTTCTGGAAATCGAATCCTTCACAACCTCACAACTCGCACAACCGATGCTTCCATTTAACCGATTATGCGGTTATTTATACCGGCATTATTTCAAATTGTAGCTGCAGATAAAGTTTTAATAGGCATTGTATTTTGTTGATATTACAGTTTTATCGCTTTTGCCGTAAAATACATTTGAGGTGAAACCACACAAAGCGAAAGAGCTAAGAACAGCATATCGCTCGTCAATTTTGTATGCAGTAGCTTCTGCTCGCAGCTCCGGCCACGTTTTTCTATATATAGACTACTTTTTTATTCTGGCGTCAGACAAAAGTCGCGTCTCAAAACGTAGCTTCGTATTGCTAAAAAAATTTGCCCAATCAAACATAATATAAAAGTTTTAGCTTTATAATATTATTATTTATTTATACACTTTATATAAAGAGAAGTATATTGGCGGACTTATCTATTATATAGATTTACCTGCGACGTATAGTCCAATAAGTTCCAAACGATACCATATATTAAAGTACAAACAATATTTAACCATATACTTTATGTAGCCGTATATTTTATGCATATCGTTTGCTTTAATGGTAAATGAAAACATCGTGAGGAAACCTTCATACCTGAGAAATTCTCCAAGAATTTTGAGGGTATGTAAAATCCGCAAATCCGCACTAGGGTAGCGTGATTAACTAAGGCCTAATCACTCTCAATAGTAAAGATCCCTGCCCTGCTGTGGGACAACAAATAATACAGGGCTGATATTATTATTATGTTGTATCTTTCCTGCGGGAAATCACGGCATAAAGGCCGGTCCTTTTGGAAGGCTTGCGTGGGGACATGGATCCAACACGTAGAAGCCTATTATTATATTTAGCCACATCGCACCATCGCGACGTCGCTCAGTGCGGTTACACCTTTAAAGTTTTAATGTTCTTGACTTGCGTCACTTGTGCAACAGATTTGAAGTGTTTATTCTCAACCTCTCCCAACTTTCTATTGTCTGAAACTCGAAATTTATTACACCATTCACTAATCCAGATTAGGCGTAGTCGGAGATACTAATCGGTGCTAACAAAATCATTATACTCGCGGCCCGCTGTGACAAAAGAGTGGCATTAAGGACACGGCCACATTCAATACTAGCGAGTTACGACAAAAATATATTGCTGGAATTGTTAGATTTATTACGCAATTATGTATTTATAATATTGTATTATTAAGTTGCATGAACTTAAAAAATGTTATTTAGAAATTACACTTAATGCTTTATCGGAACAATCGTACGTAGTAGACATACCGCGTGAATTAATCTGGGTAAGTATTTAAGTAGTATCACTCTATAAGTTCACGTAATAAATATATTTCTGCCGCCAAAATGCAGTTTGGATACACTGATCTGGTCCACACAGTTGGCATTGCGATTTTTTTCTACGGACACGACAAATTGATCCCATTGCACCTGATTATAAGTCGAGGGGGGTTCAAGAGAATGTTTATTGGCGAGAGATGATTACCCCTAGGCAGTCGTTACAATTATGCCGGCCTGTTACAACCAGATATACCTACCAAAAAGTACCAACTACTCGGTAATATTAAACTCATCATTTAATGACACGAATCATGAGCACAGTTCAATGTCATTCAATGCTTTCTAATTAAAAGATCTGAGTGATACAGTTTATGGGCAGTCATTCACTCAACTCCAGACAAACGTCTTAAAATTATTGAAAATCTATAAAAGTGTCAATACAAAACAACACCATGTGTCACACTAAAATCACACAAACCACTGCATTTTTTTTTACTTCCATAATATTCTCTAAAAAACAACACCCTGTACTACACAAATAAATCCAGCCCATAGATTAACATCTGTCATTACTTAAGTGAAACAACGTTCAATAAACCCTTTAACCCCACAAAACTGAATAATAGCGTGTCTACCGTTGGTGAGAACGCGTTGCGGTAAGTAGGTGTCATATCTTGTTTATAGTTCGGCGTGGGTGTGACGTGATCCTAATTGTCAGTAGGCGCTAGTTAGATAGTAAATCTAAATTAATTTGAATGGCCGAGTGGGTGACAGTCCAGGTTGACCTAAACAATCAGCCCGCACAAAGGAGCGGTGGCGCGGCCCTAAAGCACTTTAGTTGTGAGACAGCTGGTCGAAGTTAGAAGCGAAAATCTTAGAATATAAATAGTTATGTTCAAGTTACGACCGTTTTCAATAGACGAAACGAACTTAACCTTCGTTCCGGTACTGAGAATAAACTATTCAATATAAGTTATTTGTAAGCATGTCAAAAAAGTACTGATCCATTTTCGCGATAGATTAAAAAAGTGATTGGGATCGTTTATTGAAAACGGGATTTAGATTAGAACACTTGCAAACTCTTTCAGGGTTCGACACGACAAACGTATCATGTAACAATTGGGTACGCCATTAAGAATCAAAAAAGAAAGGAGAGTCCGTGGAAACAATACCCATTCTGAAAGAATTGCTTGAGTCGCCACAAATATTAATTTTCAGTATGGGTGTTAATAGCCCCGCAGTTTATTTATTAGTTAAAACCCTCTACGTCTGATGGGGAACGGAATAGAGTTCCGATTAAGTGTCGACGATACCTAAGTATCCCTCGCCAGTCAACATCTTATTCCCGGTTAAACTAAATATAGACGGAATGATTCGGAACGAAATTCACATGTAGGCTAGTATTGCGGGTGGAAACCTCGTGTCCAATGGTCGCCATCGGGGCAGAATAAAATTACTATTTACCGTCTAATTACGCCATTTCTTGTAACTTACAGCACACATGAATACGGTGGTTGGTATAAATCCGGCGTGCTCACTAGCTCGGTTGCATTGTTCGGTGGATTGCGTCATTTGTCACGTTCAAAGCTGATGCGTTTGCGAAACTCATGTTCCTCCGCTCCCCCACTGACAAACTGGTGCCTTTTAATAATGAGAACCGCTTACGGATTTTATGCGGGTTGCAGACCGAAAACAAAGCTATACGAGCTAAGAAAATTACACAAAGTACAGCTTAGCTCATATCGTTTACAGTTTGCACACAAGAATGAAATGAATTTATTTCAACCTGTAAAATGTTATACAATATTTAGATTCCGTAAATGTTAACTCTACCATCAGTTCGGAAATCAGTTCTGTTCTGTCTGTTTAAGGAATAAACTACAGTGAAAAAAAATACAATCGATTATTTTATTGTTGTTTAGATTCCTAGATAAAACATCTCGGCTATGCGACTTAAGCTAACTAACATAGCTTAGTTTTCGGTCTACAACTCGCATAACCACCGTACGGTCTTATTGCCTTGGATGGTACCATATCAGTGGCTCAGTATTACAAGCTCCTATGTTCATTTTTACTTGTATTCCAAATATGAAATTAAAAGTATTCATGTTGGTAAAAATTTGCATAGACAATTCATGTTTCCTCCTTTATTTATCTTGTGGGATTTGAAGTGATTACTGAGAAAGACTTAGAATCGTGTGATATATAATCAAATTTGAACATGGAATATGACATAGAACTTTTAATAGTACGCCAAAGATTCACTGCCAATTTCAATAAACAATTCCAACCGCTTTTTTCGATCCAATTCAAAAATGGACCAATCAGGACATAGTTTCTTTGACATGCTTATAAATAAGTTATTATGATTGGTTCATTGAAGTTTGAGATTGGGATCGTTTATTGAAAATGGCGGTATATCGTTTTCGTCATAGCTCGGTAAGGCTGGTGCCTGATGAGCACTGCTCATTTAATGGCTGTTCGGGATTACTGGATGGTACTGTAAACTGAATAGTTCGTCATAGCATTTGAATAGATGAGGAAACTGTTATATAGTCAACAAGAGATTTTATGACCAAATGGATGATCTATATAGTCATAAAATTACGTATTTCTAAAACTTATTGGAGCATCTGTATAAAGTTAATGCAAGTAGCAATAACTGGTGGTTGTCTTGTATGCGAGGAACCGTCGGGGTAAATACCAATGCTATGTTTATTTCAATCGCCAACTAGCTTGCATGCTCTTTTATGTTTTGGTTTAAAGGAAATTGTGATCAGTGAAGTACTGGGCATTTTGAGGCTTACCATTTTATGTCTTAGAGTGACGAGCACAATGGAGTGTCACGCGATCATCATTTCAGCCGGGAATCGTCCACTGCTGGACATAGGCTTCCCCCATAGGGCGCCATAGGGACCGGTTCTGTGCCACCCTCATCCATCGGACTCCGGCGACCCTCACCAGGTCGTCGGTCCATCTCGTGGGGGGCCTGCCTACGCTGCGTCTTCCGGTTCGTGGTTGCCACTCCAGAACTTTTCGTGTCACGCGATACTTTTAGTTTTTTTTTATACTATTGTTAGCTCGATGAGGGTCGACTTATACAAACACACCGGACTTTTAGGGACACGCTTTAGGCGCTCGCAACCCTTGGACATTAAGTGACCATCCTGAGGGAAACCCACTAGCGGGCTATGAATCTTGGTTCAGCATGCCCAGTGGGAAAGGATAGAGACATCAGCGATTATGGGATAAGCGTACAAACGATCTATCCGTTACTGTATTCGTCGGAATACTTTGTAATACAAAGTTCAGTATGGTGTTCTTAGTGTTTATAGGTGGCCGTATCGTTTACCTTCAAACGAATGGCATGCGAGTGTCGTCATTTTACTACAATAATAAAAAAAAAGGATGACGTTGGTTAAGTAATGTACTTGTGTGTCTTTGAACTTTTCCCAGGTGTAACTTTTATTGATCTAGTGAGGTATGAAGTGGAAAAACATGGTCTTACATAAGATTAAGATTGCAATCGTCGAAAGAGAAGTTCTCATTTAAATAGACCACTATATGTAGGGAATACAAACCTTTTCTGTGAAGCGAAGCGAGATTTATTTAGTACTATGACATTAATTGTTTAAATCCCACATGTATACATAGCTGAAACACAAGCCATTATGAATTAAAATGAATTGCTATAGTTTTAAAACATATCATAATATAAACTATATCCAAATTTGGTCACGGTCTTAGTCATTCTAAACAAAGAAGTAATCATTTACAAAAATAACAATGAACTTTAGCATTCACCTTTTAAGCAATCAGACTGAATCATTGTTTTGAAAACGAAAAGTAGAATAATTTGATCACGAAGTTAGGTCACAACAATAAGAAATTACAATAGATACAAAATAGGTTCAATATCTTCTTACTAACTCATTATTAATATACTTCATTATAGGTCTTGCTAGCAATTCGGTTCGCATGCGTCTCCCTGTGGCCAGAATGTCAGGATTATGAAGATGATACTTTGAAAATAAACATCATTGTTTAGTACACTAATTCAGCCCCGTGCCGTTCTATATCTTGCCTCCTAACAATTGAACAAAACGTAATATGAACTATGCAACTAACTAGGTAAAATTCAAAATTAAAAATCGTTGTAACACGTACCATAGGGATTTAAAAGTCAATGGAAATGTAAATAGATAATTAACAACAAAAGAACCTAAAATCCATACAAGTGATGACAATCATCGCAATATCACCACGTGTTTATAACTGATACAGTGAACGACAACAAATTGTCAACGTGTCGCGCCGCCTACATCATGTCGCGCAGATTTATGCGTTCGGCCTGCGCGGACGCACAAATTGCCGCGATACTAAGAATACTGAGCGATGATAAAATACACGGACAGGTTATTATCGATGGGTACTCGGTTTAAATGATTAAACCGAGTATTGAGACGTTGAAACGACAAACAATGGAAGTGACAAAGCAATTTATTGTATAATTCTGTAAATAATAAATTATTATATCACCGTTCGGAAATATTATGCCTGTATAGTCCAACATAATATTTGTCAGTTTCCTAAGCAATATGAATTAAGGCGATAATCGCTTCTGCGCTTACCGTAAATACACATATCGGGACGGTTCTCAGTGCCATTCAGACAATAATGTTGTTGAAATTAAAAAGTTTGCTTGATTATATTATTTACGTTTACAGTTGTATTGCATTATCAGGAGCCGTTGCGCTTCTACAATCGCTTACTTTAATAATACAAAAAAAATATATAGGAATGACATATCTTAGCGATAAGTCTTTCGGTCGGATATATCATTGCCATACTTTATTGTCTATTAATGCAAACGATGTAGAAAAGCGTCTCGGCAACGGCTTCAGGTCTACGATTTGCTCGTCTCGTAATTTAAATAGTTATACCAGTGGCAAAGGGTATATAACCCGATTCCTGCCGACTTCCCTTTATATAGAATTTATTATCTTTAGAAGGGTTTGCAGACCGCATTTTTGCATATATAGGTACCAAATATCCACAACAGCCCGACCTACTACGGGCTAAGTGCGAATAAAGGACATAGGTACCAAACATGTTTTTCAAATTCCCTTTCGAAAAATTTTACCTTACGCCACTGTTATCTAAAGAAATTTTTGACCCGAAAATCTATTAATTCTTTTTTCTCCTTAATATCTTCCAAAATATTTTAAATATGAACCATTCGTATTTCATAGTTCTTATATTAAGACTTGGAACGTATAACCTGCTCTACTATACATTTCAGGACAAAATGAAGTCGTTCGTCTAAATTGTCCGAAATAACGATCTCGTTACACATTATTTAAACCAAAACGTTTTATAGACAACTTAAAACATTCATAAAATGATCACCACAGATTATATACTTAGTCTGGCCATAAATACTGTTACACTTAATTATAAAAAAATATTACATTTGAATTTCGAATCTGTCATTTTTATACGATTGTTCATTGTGTTTTCTCATTTTGGCGCCAATACATTGTAAAATATTTTGCGATATTAAAATGGTGTGGGGTGATAAAGAGAACCGAATCGCTGTGATAGCATTACACAAAGTAGGTATGGAGCCAAATGCAATTTTTAAAACTCTCCATACACTTGGTATTAGTAAAATGTTTGTGTACCGGGCTATTAATAGGTACAATGAGACCTCCTCTGTTTGTGACAGAAAAGATCTGGCCGTCCACGTAGTGTTCGTACGAAAAAGGTGGTCAAAGCAGTAAGGGAAAGAATTCGAAGAAATCCTGTCCGAAAGCAAAAGATTTTATCTCGGGAAATGAAGATAGCACCTAGAACCATGTCGCGTATTTTAAAAGATGACTTAGGACTTGCAGCCTATAAGAGACGCACTGGCCATTTCTTAACTGATAATTTAAAGAAGAATAGGGTGGTAAAATCGAAACAACTACTGAAGCGGTACGCAAAGGGAGGTCACAGAAAAATTTTGTTTACGGATGAGAAAATTTTTACAATTGAGCAACATTTTAACAAACAAAATGACCGTATTTATGCTCAAAGCTCTAAGGAAGCTTCCCAATTAGTCGACAGAGTGCAACGTGGACATTATCCGACTTCAGTGATGGTTTGGTGGGGTGTTAGCTATGAAGGAGTGACTGAGCCATATTTTTGTGAAAAAGGTATCAAAACATCGGCACAAGTGTATCAAGATACCATTCTTGAGAAGGTAGTTAAGCCCCTTAACATCACCATGTTCAATAACCAAGTATGGTCCTTCCAGCAAGACTCGGCGCCGGGTCATAAAGCTCGGTCCACGCAGTCTTGGTTGGAATCGAACGTTTCGGACTTCATCAGAGCTGAAGACTGGCCGTCGTCTAGTCCCGATCTTAATCCGCTGGATTATGATTTGTGGTCAGTTTTAGAGAGTACAGCTTGCTCTAAACGCCATGATAATTTGGAGTCCCTAAAACAATCTATACGATTGGCAGTGAAGAATTTTCCCATGGAAAGAGTGCGTGCTTCTATTGATAACTGGCCTCATCGTTTAAAGGACTGTATTGCAGCCAATGGAGACCACTTCGAATAAGCTTTTATATTTTTAATTGTTTTATATTTATGTATTAAACTGACACACTGTAAAAGTAATAAATGTTATTTGCAGTTAACAATTTTCTTTTTTCTTTATTACAATATTTATGGCAAGACTAGGTATATTAGAATAAAATACATTTAATAATAGTTAATAACAATTAATGAGATTATATCGCGAAATTAAACAGAATAGAGTGCTCCGGCGGCGCTGGCTTGCTTTAACTGCTGTCGATTAAACTTAAAACTTGAGTCACTAACTTAAATATAGAACGAACTTACTGGTTGGCTTTGAATTTTAAACCTTCTTGTTATTTACGTCTTAAGTATGCGTTTTAAACAGTTCTGTTATACGGTACTTTAACTGTCATGTATTTGAATGTTTGGTAAATTGTAAGTGATTCCGATAGATATACGCTTGTGTGGTGGAACTGAATATGTTTTTTTCGTAACTGGAAAGGAACCATCGTTTATTATATGGGTAATGCTATCATCGTGGCTTATTCTAGCCATTAATTCTGTATGTTTCATTCTTAGGTTGTATGTCCAGTAATACATATCGGTAGGATTTCAAATGTGCAAGGTCGCTCGTAGATCAATATAATTTTTGGACTGATCTATACTTACCATCAGAATAAAAATATATATTGAGGCATTTTGACATTGCGTTTGTACATGAAACCACATACTCGTCTTTACCTCTGCTAACATTGTGACAAGAATCATTCATGAATAATGAATATTTACACAAAATCCCGGTTTCACTTTCCTGATTTTTTGATAATTTTGTAGTTTAGTGCGAATATGGTGTGTCTGGGAGTGTATTTCTGACTGAAAGTGTGATGTTGCCGCTGCGACGAATTCACTTAGAGTAGTGGTACATTGCGTTAGAGAGTGTAAAATTAAACTTACTTTTCATTGCTATTTAAACTTACACTATTTATTTGACATCTATGCTAACTTATTGTAGATTTATTTTCATGATAATACGTATGTGATTTCATTTGATAACGCAATGTAAAAATGACCCTATATATTTCATATTAAAGTAAATACAGGAACAAACAACAAATAACTTTTAAATTACATAAAACAAATCATAAAAGTCGCATACATAACCCGTCGACGATAAACATCACTGAACGTAAGTCGATTTCCAACATTCTGCCAACTCGGTTATGCATAACAAGCGACGTAAAAAATGCCACTTACTATACGAGAGAACCTTGAATATTATCTTCAAATGATCTAATAGGATTTAACGAGATTTATTTAACTTCAACCGGAGTTTTATTAGGTTCGCTACGTGTTCCCATTTAATATGCAAAAAGCTACGTTAATGAGAATGGTTTCATATAACAAATTTCATTTAGAATTGGTATTCAGTTGTATTTTGTAATTCACAGGTCGATTTTTGGTCGTCTTTTTCTGTTTAGGAATTTTGTGTTTTAAGTAATTACTAGCTTCCGCTCGCAGCTTCGCTCGCGTGGATTTCGGACTTCAAAAATGGAGGAGGTGCTCAATTTGTCGGGATGTTTTTTTTAATGTATGGTGGTATGCAGGTGGTCCGATTGTCCGGTCAGGGTCTGATGATGGGATCCTGGTGAAATCGAAGGAAGCTTATAGCATGATTTAGTATTCACGCGTGATGGCTTATTATTAGCGTATTTCATGTATAATTTTGGTGTTTCTATACCGATTTCTATGATTCTTTTTTATGGAATATTTAATAATGTTAACTTTTTAATTAGGGATGACTGAGAGTGTTATAAACGTAAGAGTAGACAAATATAATGAGAAAGCTTCGAACTGCTAAGCTATCGGGAGTTACACGTGTTATTGTGAGTCAACCATAAAAGATAGACATATGCTGTCGTGGGATATTTTTACATAATTTTAAGGAGAACATTTCCGTCATACATGATTTCTGTGTAGCTTTAATCATTAAGGTTGCACACGCGACGGAAGCTTAAAAATGGAGTAACTTCTCCCGTTTTCCCAACATTTCCCTTCACTGCTCTGCTCCTATTAATTGTAGCGTGATGAAAAGTATACTATAACCAGCACAGGAGTATGACAAATAATTGTACCAAGTTTCGTTAAAATCCGTTGAGTAGTTTTTGTTTCTATAACGGTTATACAGACAGACAGACAGACAGAAAGACAGACAGACAGACAAAATTTTTACTAATTGCATTTTTGGCATCAGTATTGATCCCTAATCACCCCCTGATAATTATTTTGGAAATATATTTCATGTACAGAATTGACCTCTCTACAGATTTATTATAAGTATAGATAGATTGGTTTTTATTTTCTTCATTATATTTCATTATTTTATTCTTATTTGGGAGTAACAAGCAATGATTAAGAAAATCACAGAGTAAAAGCTTATAACACAATTATAATAAATACGAAGGATTCGTAAAAAATCTAAAACCGACACATTTCCCGTATAATTAATGATTACTACTGATAGAATTGTAGTGCAATTACTTAATGATATTACGTGTTCGCAAAGCTCTTAATATAAAAAAAAACGTATAAGTTAAGTAGGTAATAAATCACCATTAGTTTACCGGGGTCAAGTTCATTAATGCAGAATGTATGTTCAAATGTTAAGGGTACAGGTACGGAGTTGATGTGGGTCTCACTTTAAACCCCCCTTTAATTCTTTCACTCATACATTAATACTAATATTTTGAAAGTATGGAAAGAAATTTGTAGATTTTTTAGGTAATGCTTTGATCTCTAAGTAAGAAGTTTGATGAGCTTTTTATAAGAAAAGAAACTATATTATGACTCGGGTTTCTATTTCGAAGTCAATATTTTTATAATAGTCTTTAAAACGATGATTTCGATTGGAGTCAATATTTTGTATACAGTATCTTGAAATTTTAAGTGTAGTAAGTAAATTTTGAGTTAAAGTAGTAAACGAGGGAAAAATGATAATGTTTAACTGTTACAGTTGCCTTTTTTATTAGTAATTTTTTTCATATTATGAAAATAAACTATTATTCTTTTTAATGTCCCTAAATCCGTGCCTATGGCCGCGCGCCCTTTGGTTCTGTATTCTCAGCCTTCACACAGCTATCTGCTCTTTCCTAATGCGAATGTAAAAGCGATTTGTCGCCGTCCAACACATATCTAAACTTTTATGTACATTCAATCACAAAAATACTTCATTTTCATGTAAGTAAAATTTACTTTCTGAACGTCAAAGTCAATTTTAAGTGAAAATATTACCAAGAAAACTGCAAAGACTCGAATGATCAAAGTTGCAAACGACGCAGTACATGGACATTGCTTCAATGCATTTTGGAAAATAATTCGAATTTTGTATTATTTAAAAACGAATTGAACAAAACATTTATAAATTTTTCTAAATGCTTGTGAGCACTAATGTACGTAGGTCCAGGGCTGAGTCCAACTACGTGACATTTTCCTACATCCACTATCTTAAAGGTTGCCACAAGCGCTGCAACTTAAAGGTTACAATAGGTACAAATTCAGTGTAGTCAAGGTGTCTTACGATGTCACTGAGCATTATTGTCGTTTGAATTATCTATTCTCATGTTTGTTAATCTGACATTTCCTAAGATAATTGAAAATCTACATGACTGTCAATTATAGTTAAATTCGTGATAATTGCAAGACTGTGGGTTAAACAGACATTACTGGTAATTGGGTGCTGATTATTTCGCACTTAATTATCAATAGTCAAGTTTAATTTTGATAGATTTCACAACTGTATGTCAATTTTGTAATGGACAATAATACATTATATTACTACATAAAGTAATCTATTTATCAAGGAATCATTGTTCAATATATAATAAAAAGTATCCTATGTCCGTCTCCTGGTTCTAAGCTACCTCCCCACCAATTTTCAGCCAAATCAGTTCAGCCGTTCTTGAGTTATAAATAGTGTAACTAACACGACTTTCTTTTATATATAAAGATATTAAGCTATCAATATTTATAATGATAAATATTTATTTACATTAAATAACGTAAACAAAGCGTTTTGTTTCCTTATCCTGATTTGTAATTCGAACGCGTAATTTTCGAATTTACGACACTAATTGGCAATTCTCACATACATTACTAAGTACCTTATAACATCGACTTTGCTATAATCTTATCTCAGTACAAATTGTAAGTTAAGAGTTGTGTAAATACAAAACGTAAAGACAGACTTTCAACAAACAGCGTAAGGAATAATACCCAACATAAACATTAAACTTTAGTGCAACCCATTTTCTAGTGTCTGGTAATGGGCAAACCATGTAACAATGTCCTTATTATATGTAATGCTGAGGCCAATTCTTTCACGTAATATGGGATCACCGTTATTTTAATTGCGTGCCAGTGTTCGCCGTAAAACTAATAATGTCGCAAGATGTATCAGGCTGTCTTGGACAACGCAATTGTGGTATCATTAGTATTTTGCCCATTTTATAATGTGCCTATTTATTTAAAAGGAAATATTTTTGTATGTAGGTAACAGGTGTGTGAATCCATAAATATATACTGATAACTATGTACGTAGAGTAGACAGCCGATAAATAACATTTACATTGACATTTTAATTTTATCCGACATAGTTTCCATTTAATTAAATAAAACAATTATCCGACTATATCTTAGTGTTTAAAACTCTAAATGTTAATTAAATCAATTTTCTCACAGTGAACAAGAAGCCGCAGTGATGAAGGCAAATCCGTGGCTCTACCACTACTACGCGGTACAATCTAAACTCCACTACGGTCTGGCTTACGAAGCAGCTACAAGAATGTATGGCCCACCACCCCCAGATCTTCAAGTTTACCCACCAACGATGCAGTATACCCCAGCACCTCCTGTCTGCATTAACGGGAACCAACCAGTCATGATGCCAAACCCTGGACTCCAACCTCACATAAGCCATGTGCCGGCGCATCTAGCCCCCATGCATTATGCTTACGAGAGACCTGAAAACGGCCCTGTCGATTATTCTGTCTCTCTCCAAGACAACAGGTAAGACAAATACTCATTAAGACAGCAATTTTAGGCATTTAATGTCAATACACGTGGAAATGTATACAATAGAACTTAACCCGTTATCAGAAATAGATTTAATGGCATGGCCTAGAATCAATGTAATTGCACTTAAGACCTTGCACCGTCAAAGTCTTTGTTTTGCATGCTATTAATTAGTACCTTCGTTTGCATATCTAACAGCAAACTGAATAATTCCTGCGATGGAAGTTCCGCATGTTTAACATTAGGTTCTTGTTTCAGGTACCACAATATGCGGATAGAGGATACGAGAATTCAACCTAATGCGAAACGAAAAGGAAAAAATGGCGACGATAAACCGAATACGCCGGTTTCCATGTCTCCTCGGTGTACGCCGTCCACGGTGACATCAGGAGACACGTTAGTGGCCGTTTCGGCTGGTTCTATTGCTAGTAGGCGACCAGGATCGAAAAACTTCAACATAACAGAAACCGAAATGGTTGACCAATGGAATCCTAGTCCTACGTGGTCAGAATCGGCACTGCAAAAGGTTCCTGACGTGTGTCATCAAGATTTGAGTCCGTACGTCACAACCACACCTCCCACACCCAGTGGCACCCCTTCAGCGTACACCCATAACTATAGTCATACGTTTGTGTTTGATTGGTCACCAGAGCAATATGTTCCTCATACTAACAATAGATGTAACACAGTAACCACAGAAAG